>NC_051179.1:126671098-126707644 GCF_013339695.2 Rhipicephalus sanguineus | reverse complement strand
TGCGGCAGTTCTTCACAGACGTATGTTGGGGGAACTCTGTTCCGACGGCTCGGACGCTTTGACTGGATTGGGGGAGATTCCGTCCTGGGACATGACGTAGCTAGGATGTCAGCTGCCCTGCTGCAAATCGGCACTTCTATAGATTCAGTTAGCCCGGCATCGCTCTAACGCATCAAAACATGCCACAGGCGCTGAAGATGCGTGGGAGACCGGGGCGAAACGACAACGTCTTGAGGTAGCACAGGCACGTGTGCCTTTCAAGTTGCGCAGAACGGTATCCATCATGCGCTCAAAGGTCCTGGACATTACACAGCCTGAACGGCATGACGTTCAATTCTTACAAGCCGTCGGGCGTGACAAAGGCCGTCTTCGGTCGAGCGTCGTCAGCCATGGGGACTTGCCAGTACCCTGAGCGCAAATCGAGCGATGAAAAGAATTCTGCTCCTTGCAGGCTGTCAATGGCGTCGTCTATTCGAGGTAGAGGATAAACGTCCTTACGGTGATCTTATTCAGTCCTCGGTAGTCCACACAGAACAGCACAGAGCTGTCCTTCTTCGCAACGAGAATGGCAGGAGACGTCCACGGCTGTTTGAGGTCGAATAACATCGCGGCGAAGCATGTCTTCGACTTGGTCGTTAATTACACGGCGCTCTGCTGAGATACGTGATATGGACGTTGCCGCAGTAGTGACTGGGCACCAGTGTCGATGCGATGCGGGACAGCAGACGTGCAGCCGGAGAATTTTGCACGACATCGAACGAAGAATGAAATTCTTTCAACAGGCATAGAAACTGGGAACGCTCGACTGACGTAAGGTTGTCAGCAATCGATAAACCAAATGCATTAGCAGGTGACGAATTAGATGTGGAAACAGCACTGAGCGTACGGAAGCTGGCGCAGTGCGTGTCACACGGTGCGTCCTGAACTTGTGAGTCTTCGAGGGGTTCCGCTCTGCCGAGACATTCCTTCGCACCAACGTAACAATGTACGGGGATGGATCTGTAACAAAATATCGGTGTCATCCTGAGTGACTTCCACGGTCGCAAATGGCACCAGCAAGCCTTTGCTAGTGAAAATGCGGTCACATGGAGCGAGGAGTGCAACGGCGTCGCAGAGAGCGGTGCAATAGACTGGCACAGCCGTTGATGAGTTTGCAGGAACGAGTAGCTTGGTCGCAGCCAATGGACTGTCTGCCGGCGTCAAATCTGAGAATGAATTACGGCGTCTTGGCGGGCAAGAAAATCCCATTTCAGGATGACGTCGTGAGAGCGTGAAAAATTATGATGAGTTAGACGGCGCACTTCGGGCGCTAGCTGTACGGAGGGAGAATTCGGAAAGTGGCGTCGTCACTTTTTGCAGTAGTCGGCTAAATTTAGCGTCCATAACGGATACGGCGGCTCCAGTGTCGATAAGGGCAGATGCGCGAACACCGTCCACAAAACCTTCTACCACGTTCGATGGGCTTCGCTGAGGGCTTTCGCTATTCGATAGCGTCGCAGCCCTTGCCTCGTGGACTGCGACGACTAATTTTTTTGGTCCCGTGGGACCGGACGTGGTCGCATCGGCGACAGTGAGCCACGTCGTGGATGCGGTGAACGGCGGGTAGATTGTGCGGGGCGGGACGTTCATGACATAGGCGGCAGTAGATCACTGTCGCGTTAGGCGGGCGACGGGTCATCAGGCGCTGCTGGTGCAGCTTCTCATAGCTTAGGCACAGCGTGATGACCTCTGCCACTGTGCGAGGGCTTTTGGCTAGCAGCATGGTGAAGGCATCGTCGTCGATGCCTTTCATGACATTCCTGATTCTGTCAGGCTCTGACATGCTCGCGTCGGCTTTCTTGCACAAGTCAAGGATGTCTTTAATGTAGCTCGTGAAAGATTCACCGGCTTGCTGAGCTCGTTCACGTAAACGCTGTTCGGGCGAGGACGAGCGAGGGCGGCCAACACGTCCACAATGGCGGTCTTGAAATCCCACCACGTCAAGAGTCGGATGCGTGGTTGTTGTAGCACATGCCTGCCACACCCGCGAGGTAGAAAAGCAAGTTGCTCAATTTGCCGCTTCGTCTCATTTATTGGGCACACTCACGCGTTTTTAAATCGCGAGCCAGTCCAGGTTGGTGCCATCCGCGCCGGTGAAGACTGGAGGTCGCGAATACGGGATACCGGGACAAGCGGTCGGTGCGGGAGGTGGCGTTTGCTCGGCGGCGTCTTGCGGCATGGTAGATGGCACGGTATGGGATCGAAGCTCCAAGGGCATCGAATGGAGGCCGAAGTTGTTTTAAGGGCACAGCACTCTCCACCATATTGTAAAGACGTTGGAAAGCGACAGTCAAGGCGGGGCCGACTCTCAGCACGAGCTGCGTTCTTTCCTAAAGGAGCCGAAGTGGGCGACCCACTAGAAGGTGCTGGAGAGGACGACCCACTGCAGAGTTCCAAGGCTTCGCCACAATAATAATAAAAATGTCCTATTGAACACTTTCTGCAAGGACAACATAAAAATTGGAATAAACATAGATACTTGAAAAATACTGCAGTGAAAAAATCTAAGATGCGCGAAACAAGGCTCATTGCCTCTTTTCTTACTTTAAAAGTTTGGTACACATATCTACGCCTTTTTGGTGCGCTTCAAAACAAGTGCAATACTCATGCCCTGTGGCGCTTGTGCCACTCAACAAAAACAGTTCTGCACAGTAGTCAAACACAAATGTACTTTACAGGTACTTCGATAAACATGTTTTCATCTCGGTTTCGTGTGCTCATAACTGAGCTTGCAGTCTTGCGCCTGTCTACTTTTTCTGACTGGTGGAGCGCGTGCCTCGCAGGTGGTGGAGCACTGCGAACTGGCCCTGGCGTCATCAAGATTGGGTAGCTGATTCATGAGCTTTCCTCTAAAAGCTTGTTAAGACAATCAGAGAAATAAAACAGGTGAACAAACAGCAAGCCTCATTGGCTACTCACGATAGTAGCGAATGTAAACTACGCTCACCTACGAGTACTGCCTTAAGTCCTCGTCCGGATCGTTCTCCGAAATAAAATCCGAGCTGTCAAATTCACTTTCGCACTCCTTGCTGGTTGACTAAAAAAATGCTGTCGAAGCAGCGGAATCACGTGATTCACGTCGGTTTCTTGCGTGGCCTGACCACGAGCCCAACGACATGGTTTGCTATGTTCGCTGCCGCCGCTATCACAGATCTCTCTCTCTCATGTATCGCCGCTTTCCGGAAAAACGGCAAACTATGCCGAAACCGAAAGTCGAGTGATAAAACTACCCGCTGGATAGCAATGCTTGTAAAAACGTGCGAAAATATGAACATGGCAGGTCGCGGAAAGTTGTCGATCATATATGATCGATGCTCCAATGGGGCAGTCCCGAAAGAGCTAAACAAGACCATCGCCAACATGCTGGCCATGTCAGTGTGTCTACCGAGCGGGAAAACCGGGAATTCTCAGGGATTTTGGTAGTCTGGAAATTCTCAGAGAAAACTCAGGGAAATTGTGCTCCCATCAGGAAATCCGCAGTAACTTTATTGAAAGGCGACGAAAGTCGCGGTAGCGCTTGCTGGATATTTTGTGAACGCATTTTTCAAATCAAACGGCCGCTGCGGGGAAGTGGCGCACCTCGATGCTGTCATCGCCTTCGGAGCGTTGAAGTGGGAGAGAATCCGGCTAATGCGTGGCATGCGGGAACCGCGAACCACGACACATCGTATCGCGCAGTGTTGTCAGGGTGTTCTGTGAGTACGCGGTGCGGTTCTGTAATCTTTCTCGCGCGTGCTGCGCGTTAGCGCCCGGTATGGTGTTTTTTATTGCGATAGCAATTATATGGACAGTCTCGGCTGGAAAATGTCCGTCCCCGTCGCCGTCATTCACCGTATATGTATAAGTATGTATATATATAGAAAGGCCACGAAGAAAAATAATTAAGAAATTCTTTCCGACGCGCGGAATCGAACGGGCGACCTCACGCTTTGCAGCCCGCCGCGTTAGACGTTAGGCCACGACAGCACCGTCTCTCAGCCTGCTAACGGTCACTATTTATATGAGCTATTTATATACACCATGTATTTCGGCATGCTTTCTTAGTGGCCACATAGATGGCGCGATGTGCGCGCGTGTTGCGCGCTTTAACGATCGTCGCCCCGCCCCTGCGAACTCCGTTGCTGTTCGCTCTACAGGGCGTCGTCGCTTTCGTGTGCTTCGCTTCGCTTGCTGCAGCGGCCGCGTTTGCGAAAGGAGCGCGCTGTTCAAACAGAAATAAGTAACAACTGTGACAATTAGTTCGCGCTCGTCTTGTGTGTACCTGTTCGTTGTTTCGTGCGTCCTGCTTTATGTTTGAGCAGTGCGCTTCAAGTGTCGAGCTGTGACGCATAAGTTCGCGCTCGTCCTGTGTGCGTTCTTTTCGTGCGTCCTTTGGGCTCGAGCGATGCGCTGGCAAATTCGAGCTGCTTTCCGTTCTTCGCGTTACATTACAATTTATTGCTATCGCAATCATTGCTTCGCCGTTGCGGCGAAACTGTGACTTTTTGTTATCACCGCGTGCCAATTAACAAGCATGATTAGTTTGTAGAAGCGGTAGCAGTAGATGTAACGAGCTTGAGTTATCTTGCAAGCGTGCAGGAAGCGGATGTCTTCGACAAGGCTTGTATTTGGCAAGCCATCCCGATCGGCGAGAAAAAGACGACGCTTCTTGGCTGTTATCGGAGAGCTCACTCGTTTCGAAGATGCTATTTAGGACTCCGTGAAGAATATAATAAATTTCCAGCTGAGAGCTAGCGTAACTAACGGGCTCATTCACAGCAAGTGAAAGCTTTTTTCTTTCTTTTTTTTTCCCCCGATGAAGGCACTGCTGAAACAAGTTTTAGGCAGTCGACTGATATTTTTGGGGGCTGCAGCTCGCAATTACCAGCCACACCACGTGGATGTTTGCTACAAAGCCGAATTACAAAACTTTTCAGAGCCAAGGCATAGCGGCGACCGAAATTCGCGACAGCGGCACGGGTCCCACTTGCTCGATTCGGCGCGTGATGTCGGAAAACAGTAACGTTTCCATCATAATCGGATGTGCCGTAATTCAGGCTGTTGCCGTGCTTTCATGCGATCTTAGCCCGCAGCTATATTGCTTTTTTTTTTTGCGATAGCAGTTACATAGACACTCCGACGCGAATTGTTTGCCTTTGCCATGATCTTCCTTATCAAGTCCAAATCGCGATTACAACACCCCGCGCGTCGTATGCTCCATGCGCGAGTGAAACTGCGCGAGCGCTGCCGGCGAAGGGGGCTTAAAGGAGTACTGACATGAATTTAAAAATTTTTCGGGTTGTTGCTCTAAATGAAAGCACGGGCGTTCGAGAACCCTAAAAAGAGTGTCGTGGTGCCTGGGGATGCATTGCATATATTCTTAATACCGCTTCTTTCAACCAGCAGTTTCGGTTTCGAGAGGGCGGCTTCATAGTGACGTGTCAAGTCTGCCCGTGACGTCACGGGCAGACTGCAACCCACGAAATATGCAACTGCTGTCCTTTGCTGTCAGTCGAACGTGGTTTATGATGAGTGAACTGTCGTCCAGTGCCTCCGACAGCGATTTCTGTGATTTAGGCTGCATGCAGAACCCAGACTTCGCAAACCAAGTGAGCTGACTTGAAACGTCATAGGGCTCTCCATGCGGTGAAGCTGCCTTGCAGATGCTGGAGATGAAAACTTTAAAATCAAACTTAAATATTTATACGTGTTTCCCGGATGTGGTGTGGGGAGAGCGTCAACACTACATGCCAAGGAAACCAAAAACGTCCGTTTTGCTGCACTTCAAAATCGTGTCAGTACTCCTTTAAGCAGAGATGAAACGAGCCGACTGTCTCGTTCGCGCGATGGGCACATGGAGATAGGAGCCGGCGGGTTTGGGAGGTGGGGGGGGGGGGCTGCGTGAGTGTGACAGGAAGTGCGTACTTGGTACCAGCGGGCGTGGACGCGTGCGCCGCGTATCTTTAGTGGGGATCAGCAGACGGCTCATACCTTTGCAGGTGGTGTGCTCTAATTGCGAAACTTCCGTTGAAGCCAGGCGGATCCCGGGGGGGGGGGGGGGGGGAGGGGGCGGCGATCGTAACCCCCCCCCCCAAACCAGCCCCCTCCCTTCAGTGCCTGCCGTCCACCTCCTTTGTCAGGCTGCCTGTTGAGCTTGCCCCCTTTGTCAGGTTGCTTTGCCTACCACTGTCCAAAAGGGGTAAAGAGAATCTTGTGCCTGCTCTCTACCTCTCTCATATATCTACCCTTTCCTGCTTCCCTATGCACATTTACAACGAAGGCTTCTTAGGCACCGCCATAATCCCCTCTGGGCTGTTGTAGATATGACCCATCAAAATGCACTGCTGAGCGGTGGCTTCAGCCTTTGTCCCCCCCCATCATGTAGCTGAATCCGCCCCTGAGCCATAAATAGCGCACTTCTCTTAGTTGTAGCGGCTGCGTTTTCTGAAGGAACGAGCTGCTAGCCTATATTCATATAAAATTCCTCTTTGTTGCTATCGTATTTACTATTTTGCTCTCGTGGTGAAACTGTGACTCTTTTTTTCTAACGTGGGATGGTTTTCGATGTTGTGCGTTCGTGGAGAGCAAATGGTTCGGTTGGGCAACATGATAGCGAAGGCGTTGCATTGCTCTGGGCAACGCGCGAGGATTTGACAACCCGCAGCAGCAGAACAAGCGCAATTCCACAGTGCATTAAACCCGCATTTGTTTTGTCTTTACATATGACACTCTGGCAAAGCATCTAACTGTGATTGTTTCATCTCAGGCTCAACAAAATCGATTTTTTTTTCACGCAAAAAATAAAAAAAAATGTTTTTTCATGTTGCTATATTAGCCGAGCATTCTTGTGGCATTTTCAGTTTAAGATTAATCCTTCAGTAAATATGCCTTGCATGAAAGGTCGAATTCAGTTTAACGAAGTTTCGATATAACGAAGTGAGTTGCCACTTTTACCAATTTCGCTATATTGAGGTTTATCTGTTCTATGCACTATTCAAATCAGATTAAGTCGTTTTCATTTTCTAACGCGCGTATTAGAGAGTGACATCACCGAGCGATATGGTCTCTACCCATCTTGACATACAACAAAAGTTCGGTTTGACTCAGGGAATTTTAGCAAAAACACTCAGGGAAAACCTGGAAAACTCAGGGAATTTACAAATGTCAACTCGGTAGACACCCTGCATGTACGTCGAACACAAGAGCTGGGATGCCATCCTTCCGTACGTGACCTTCGCATACAACACGGCCGTGCAAGAAACGAAGTAGGTGACGCCTTACAAGTTGGTGTACGGAAAGAACCCTGCAACGACACTCGACGCCATGCTACCCAGCACTACCGACGAAGAAAATTCCAACATCACCGTCTACCTTCAGCGCATCGAAGAAGCCAGACAACTCGCGCGTCTGCACATCAAGAACCAGCAAAACAACGATAGCCGCCACTACAATCTGCGATGACGGCACATGAAATACCAACCCGGCGACCGTGTGTGGATCTGGACGCCAGTATGCCGACGAGGACTTAGCGAGAACCTTCTTCGACGATACTTCGGACCGTACAGGGTACTTCGATGTCTCGGCGCACTCGACTGCGAGGTTGTCCCCGACAACGTCACTAACTCTCAGAGGCGCCGGGCACGCCCCCAGGCACCTCCTCGTCGCTGCTTAGAGCATCATCCATTTCTGAATAGCTGTGTTGCAAAGGGACGAAGCGAAAATAATTGCCATCGTGGCGATTCCCAGTTTCAGAATGGCGTCTTCATCACTTGTCGAGGTTGTTCATGGCGACAACGGCGATGCTGGTGACGACATGATTGAACGTCGGCTTCTAGCAGGTGAAATATAAGCTGAACCTCGCGTCACTTCTTTCTGTGGCCGCGTGATCAGCTGGGGCGCGGTCTGGGGGTGACTGCGATACAGCGCTACAAATTGGCGGGCTTGCCACCCTTTTTTGAGTCGTGCCTAATACTGGTCATATTAATCGACATAACAGATAGTTATTTGTCCATCTGCTGCACTTAGAGTTCTGCATCGCTACTGGGGGGTCGGTCGATAACTACTCATGGATGCCAAAATATTTACATGCGTAAATTTGATGTCAGGGCTCTTTAACTCCTAATATGCTGTTAGGAATGAGGGCCCTTCGGGTGCACAGCGTAGAATACGGGGTCATGGCATTCCACCGCTGCCACCACTGTTAGGAATGAGGTAGCATGGCCCATCGCTACCGCCACCGTTATGGTCCGACGTCGTCCCTCAGGCTCGCTGCTGGGAATACGCGTCGTTGTATCCCACCTCTGGAACCGCTGTTGGGACTCGGGTTGCGTGGCCGGTGCGAACACGGGTGTGCATCGTGCTCGTAGTAGTCAGAAGGACCCTTTGATGGACGAAAGAAATATTTTATGTACAGACTGTTTACATGTTTTCGCAGCGTAGAAGAACGACGACTGCCGTCAGTTGTCGGGGCCGGCTGGGCGAAGACGCCGCTTTCCAGGATCCCTCTTTGTTGGAAAGTCGGCGACATTGTGGCCTTCGTGCTGAGGCACAACAATGCGCACTATTTACTTTAGCTGAGAAAGAGCACTTACAGTTCGAGCAGAAACCAGCTAGAACGATTCTCTTTCACAGGTAAGGGGCAGGTGCGCCGCAGTTCAGTGGGGGCCCTGACATTTTTGTCTTAGGTTTTAACCGTATATAATAATATAGTGAAACGGTTCCTTGCGTAATACACATATGCGCCGTAGTATATAGCTTAGCACGTAGGGTGTCCTGCTGCTAATCTCGAGGGTGCAGATTCGATTCCCAGTCATGGCGGCCGCATTTCAATGAGAGCGAAATGCAAAGAACGCCCGTGTGCCTCGATTTAGGTACGCGTTACAGAACCCCAGGTGCTGGAAATGAATCCTGAGTCCCCCACTATGACGTGGCTCATAATGATATCGTGGTTTTGGCTCGTAAGACCGCAGCAATTATTTACTTATGTAATGAACATAATTGTGCTGGTAGTTCTGGCAAACAAAAAACTGTGATATTATTCTAATTCTTGTTACTTTTTTTTTGCTTTCTTCATATTTTCCAGTTTTCTTCATATTAACTTCTTTTATTTTTTCATATGCTGTATGTTTTTGAATAAGAAGTGGTTCTCTCAGTGTTGTATAGATGCTTCTGTACAACAAAAGAGTAAGTGGCCTAATGGCTTAGTGTTTATTGGCGCATATTCAAAGAAATTTGGCTGTTTAGATATTGCATTAGAATTTCATCTAGATCAGATTCTATTTTTGGCACCTGGTGTTTGCATCTAAAAGCACAGGGTTTATGTACAGCAAGATAGTACTTTTTGTGAAATGTGCTGGGTCAGTGTACTATTGCCATAACAGTAGGATTGGTTTGGGTGAGGAAAGGTGGTCATCTACTTTGCCTACATGTAAAGCGACATTGTGAACTGTCAGCTGCTGCAGTCCTGTTCCACATAGTGTATGACACATGATTTGCATCGCCTCTGTGTGCTCTCGATGGCTTTGCAGGTTCCTTGTCATTTGCGTCCCTGGAGCAGTCTTCTTCTTTGGCATCTGTGCGAGATCGACTGCATTCCTGCCAGCAGTGCACCTATGTGACCCTGGACAAGTCAACTATGAAGAGACACCTTCAGAAACATATGGGCGAGCGCCCCTTACAGTGCCACTTGTGCCCAGCTGCGTTCATTCATAACTCGAAGCTGGTGGCTCATGTGCGCACTCACACAGGAGAGCGTCCCTTTTCCTGTGTCCACTGCAAGGCATCATTTAGGAGGAAAAGCAACCTTGTTGAACACATGCGCATTCACACAAGAGAGCGTTCCTTCATCTGTGACCACTGTAGTGCATCCTTCTTGCAGAAAAGCGAGCTTCTCATGCACATCCGAATGCACACAGGAGAGTCTCCCTATTCCTGTGTTCACTGCAATGCATCCTTTTTGATGAAAGAATACCTTGTTGAGCACATGCGCACTCACACTGGAGAGCGTCCCTTCTCCTGTGTCCACTGCAATGCATCCTTTTCGCGGAAACGTATCTTCATGCAACACATTCGCAAGCACTCAGGAGAGCGTCCCTTCTCCTGTACCCACTGCAGTGCATCTTTTCTGACGAAGAGCTACCTCGTTGCGCACATGCGCGCTCACACAGGAGAGCGTCCCTTCATTTGTGTCCACTGTAGCGCGTCATTCTTGCAGAAGGGCCACCTCCTCAGACACATCCGCACTCACACAGGAGAGCGTCCCTTCATTTGTGTCCACTGTAGTGCATCATTCTTGCAGAAGTACCACCTCCTCAGACACATCCGCACTCACACAGGCGAGCGTCCCTTCGCCTGTGTCCACTGCAATGCCTCGTTGTGACGAAAGACAACCTTGTCAGACACATCCGTACGCACACAGGAGAGCGTCACTATTCCTGTGTTCACTGCAATGCATCCTTTTTGATGAAAGAATACCTTGTTGAACACATGCGCACTCACACAGGAGAGCGTCCCTTCTCCTGTGTCCACTGCAGTGCATCTTTTTCGCGGAGAAGTGTCTTCATGCAACACATTTGCACGCACTCAGGAGAGCATGCCTTCTCGTGTACCCATTGCAGTGCATCTTTTGTGAGGAAGAGCTCCCTCGATGGGCACATGCGCACTCACACGAAGCGTCCCTTCATTTGTGTCCACTGTAGTGCATCATTCTTGCAGAAACACCACCTCGTTAGACACATGCACGTGCACACACGAAAGCGTCCATTCTCCTGTGCCCACTGCAATGCATCTTTTACACGGAAACACAACCTCACGGAACACATATACAGCTGTCATGATAAGGAGGTGCCTTAAATGTGAGGGGCCTGCAGGCTTCCCTTATAGGGGAGGTGCGGCCGGGAAGGCAGTGTTTGTTGAGGTGACAGTAAAAGTGTGCAATTAGACGGAAGGGTGGGCTAGTCGGTTTGGCTGCATTGTGGAAAATTTGCGCACACCACACGAAGACACAACGAAAAAAGTTCACAAGGACCAGTGCAGTCCCGCGTTGCCGCCGATCGGCATAGGCGTGCGCAGGGTTCCCCTTCAGGGAAAGGTTTGTGTGTGGGGGGGGGGGGGGGGGCACAGTTCGTCGCAGCGTCCCCCTCCCTCTAAGGTCAAAGTATGGGCAGACCGCCCGCCCCTCCTCTTAAAGGGACACTAAAGGCAAACAACAATTTATGTCAGAGTGAAAGCCCAATGTATGACAACTTCTAAAACGGCAATATTATCACCAGCAGTGCCTACTTACCGAGAAATTAAGCTAAATGTATCACATGACGAGCGCCACGAGTGGGACATTTTCGAAGTGATCCCGATGACGTAGGGAAGTCGGCCTACAATAAATCACTAGTAATCAAACTAGCAGCAGTAAAAAAAGAACATTCCGAGCATCAAAAGACGTAATAAAATGCTGTTTGTTCGTTTCCTCTTCATTCATGGAAAACAAAACCTCCGTGCCGTTGCCATGGGGGAACGGCGCGCGTGGTTCAAAGGTTCCGTTTTCGCCGAACTGTGCCTCGCCCGTCTCAGTGGCAGTTTCGGGATCGCGTACTGCCGTGCGTGTTTGCGCGCTCGTGAAGGTCGCTCTGACAGAAAGTTCGACAAAATGCCGCATGCGTGTGATATTGCCGGATGCCCGAATGGTGCACAACGCCAGTGCTGCAGCAAGGAAACCGGTGTGTCTTTTCACTGGGCGCCGCGGAATGAACCCTTACGCTCGAAGTGGCTTAGTGACATGCCATTGCGCCAGTGTGCTAAACAGTCAAAACCTCTGCGTGTGTGCTCTCTGCACTTTCGTACTGAGGATACGAGACCAACCGCAACTTGGTGACGGCTTTGAATGTGCCCATCCGAACAAGTCTTTGCCGCAGCGCCGTTGTTGCTACTGTGGGTCCCGCTACTTCCGCTCGGCTGCTACTAGTGTCGGTGGCCGCGCAGTAAAAGCGGGCAACGTTGGGCATGGCAGCAGTGACGTATGAGAGTCGTATTTTCAGGCGGGAGATTTGAAGCGCGCTAACGCGATGCGGACCACTAAAAACGTGATTTTATTTCAAAATAAGCACTTCCTTGGCACAAAAGCAGCGCTACGAGGTTTCTGGACCGCTATTTCAACAATCAACGTCGACTTAATATTTGCCTTTAGTGTCCCTTTAAGGGACTAGGTAGGGCACCCCTAACCCCTTGTGCCAATTGGCACTCGAGCGTCCTACAAACATGTGAGCCAAGCATTCCAGCGCAGCACGTCTCAGGAAATTTAGAGTTAAATTTCAGTCGGCTAGAAATCGTTTACTGTTCTCTCAACAGATGATGCCATGCATCAAATCTACTGCTTGGCATGCCCAAAAGACACTGCTATTGGCTGATTTGAACAGTGAAGCTGCTTAGCTGCCGCGGTGGGCCGTGACGGGCCCGTGTGCCTCAGTGTGTCCGCTTCCTCCGCCAGTGTGGAGTCACAGCTTATTGCGGGGGCCATCTTGGTTTGAACGCTCCCGTTCGCTGGCACTGCCCGACATGCAGTGATGGAGCGTTTCCAGTAAAATGTGCACATATTGGGCTCAGTTTATCACTTCTGACGGTATGACTTGTGCATATATTCCTGGTAACCAATTTGTAAGGCATTTAATAATAAATGCTGAGCATTTCTTGGCAAACCACTCTTTTGTGCGTATCTGTCTATATGGCCGCCTACGTCTCCCGGCTGTTGCGACTGTTTCATTAACTCGATGTATACCAAATATTGGCATGACATCACAAGAGCACAAGATAAATGTAAATAAGTCATAACCAGAGGTGCAACTGCTGCGCCAACTACGCCAATTTGATACAATTCCTTATTCTTGCGCCAAGCTGAGCGAAAGCCGTGAAATTCGTTGAAACTGCGCTGCCCCAAAATGTTCCCAGTTGCGCTAGTTTTAGCAAGAAATGGAGACCGCCTGGTCACCTGCAGTTTGGGCATCATCCTTCGCGAACCGGAACCCAACTACAAGAGAAAATAGGGTAGTTTTAAATTTCCTGGATTTGTTTTATATCGCGCGCAGACCGCTTTTTATCCATTTTCGGCGCAGTGCGTTTTTGCCTTGTGGAAAGCGTACTAAAATTTAGATGGGGCAGTTAGTACCATTATACTATCTGTCACGGACAAAGCACATTTTCTTTCTTAATTAGTCATGCGTGCATGCGCCGTGTATCACGAGTACAAGTATATCGCTGACGTCTAAAAAATTACCGGCATTATTCGGAGCTGTGTTGGCGTTTCTGCGGCACTGGTCAAAAATAACGAAAACGTCCGCAGTTTGCTTTTTTTCCGCCGCCGCTCGTTCCTGCTTTTCGAATCTCCCGAATTTCGAGGTTTGCATGTCCAGATCAGGATTTCCAGCGCCTGTCAAATGATCTGACAGACGCTGCATATGCTAACGTGGACTTGGTCATTGTTTGCTCTGTGAGGTGGTTCAACACATTGCTTTTAGTGAAACAGCAGCGCTTACGTGCAGTGTGCACGAGTGGGCTGATGTTGAGCGGTTTGTGCAGGCGCGTCCCCTCTTACCGTGAACACGGCACAGCGTGGCGGCGCTGCGCGGAGTGCCAGTGCATCCGTCACGGCGGCGCATAGAACGGAAGCGACGTAGGCGCACAGGGGCGCGCCCCTCTTCCTGTATTCCACCGCAAAGCAAGAGTAGCGTGCTCCAGTGCGGTAGCAGACGCCGCGAAGCTCCCTGTGCCCGTGTGCCACTTAGCCAAGGTCGATCCAAATAGGTCGCGAAGCTTCGGTTGAAAAGCGGTTCAGAACCGATTGCCAGGGACATCAGCAAGGGGAGTTACGGGTGCTGCGATTGAAGCGCGACTAGGTGTGGAGGGAACAAACACTAATAGCGAAAAACTAAGTTTTATTGAAGGGCGACCCAATTCTTATGTTCTAGAGATCATATATTTATTTCCTCAGCAATATTATGTAGGTGCAATGTGCAAATAATTTATGATAGTGTTTAATTATTGCGAAACACTTTTTTTCTTAGCGCCCTCTGAAGAGAGGCGCAAGTTATTATTATTCAGTGCAGTCCATGCGCCCATGTGTGTGCATGGAAAGGCACGCTCGTAAAGTTCGGCTATGACGACACGCCCCTTCGAGTGTTTGGTGTTCCGCACTTGCATACGTTCTCGGAATTATTGTGGTGAGAATTTAATGAGTTATCTGGTTTCAATCTAGTAGGAGCATTTTTATGAAATACGCGACTCACCCGAAAATACCGTTTTCAAGAACTTCCCGTGAAAGAGATTGGGGGGAGGGGGTTATGCCTCCCCCCACTTCCCCAACTCACGCCTGTGATCAATAAATATTGAGCAGGCGCATGAACGCTAGTGCGTTGAGATATGTGTGAATCGACCTGAGTAAACGTAATCCGATATAAGGCTGATAGTTATGCTGAAGATTTGTATATAGGAGTCCATAGCTCGCCAATGAAAGGTGGAGTTCACCAGACTCACTCAAGAAATGTATTTTGCGCTTAGGACTCACTCGTACTCGCCAATATTTCCCTCAACCGGACTCACTCGCACTCAAACTCACAAAAAATATTACTCACATGGACTCAGACTCAAGGTCGATCTGAGTCTGAGTGAGTCGACTGAGTGAGTTTGCTGATCTATGGCCACCTACTCCCCACTCTAGCTTTCAGCGTGCTCGCTGGGGCATACCGAGAGAGAGAGAGCGCTTAGAGAGTGCGACAGAACTCCGCTTGTACTTGACGGTTTCTTAAATTTTTTTTTTGTGCCAGTCGATTCGTGAAGCAATAAACTCCGATAGTGAGGTCATTTCCTGATTACCAATTGGAAAAGTGTTGCAGGGCGCTTTAAAGGACTACTGATGTCAAATTAAAAGAAGGAATACGGACACCGTCCAAAATTATTCTAAAAACAGATGTAATAACGTCTCGCCCCCCCCCCCCCCCCCCCCGGGAGCCATGATGTTCACAATGAAAAAGTCTCCACAGCTGTCCGCCTTTCTTGTGTGGCGCATGACGTGGCTATGAAATCTGGCGTACACCGGTGAAAGATTACCTAGCTTCGTTGCGATTAAGAGTGCGACGTTTAAGAAGGACTCGAGATAAATTCGTGCAATATGATTTTTCTTCCTGGCACTCGCACGGGAATTTTTCCACTTGATATCGTGTGACATGGTTGCACAGTGCGCGGTCACAGCCGGTATTGGACGCAACGCTTTTTTTTTTCTTTTTTTTTAATTCGCTCTTGTGCTGTTCAAGTATTTTTTTAATGTTGCCGGTTTCTCCCTCGGAGATATAAGGATAGTCCGCACACGGGATGACGTACACAAAACGCGGGAACTTTTCCATTTCAAGATGGTCCTTAGGCTTGTACAAGTTCGTGCCGGAGCTTCAGGGAAGGAATGCGCGCAGCCTTAACGTCATAAGACCGTAGAACTCGTGCAAGGGGCTCGCTAACAGTCGGAACGTATGGTATCGCAGTCCGTCTCTGTGTGGGTCCAGGTTGGGTGGGTACTGCACGGGCCAACTGACGACCTGCTGAGTCGGTTAGGTACCAAAAGTATAGTCCCCATACGCCACCAGGTCCCTCCGCACGAGTGCATTGTCCAATGCACGGTTTTCCCTTGTGCATGTATTTTCCGCCCAACGAAGAGATCCAACGGAACTCTTTCGCGAAGCGGGGTGCACCGATCTGTAGTTTAGGTAGCACCCAGTGGGAGTTTGCTTCCTGAACATTTCGAAGGACAAACCTGGACCATCGCCTTTCACCAGAGTGTCCAAGAACGGTAGCTGGACCTCACATTCCGTTTCTAGTGATATTTATCGTTGCATGCATACTGTTTAGGTGAACCGTGAATAGGTCGAGGTTCTGCTGCAGCAAAACACTGTAACACTCGTCGACGTATCCTAGAAAGGCTTTCGGTTTCGGCGTAAACTAGGACGGTGCCCCAGCTTCGATGGCCTCCATTGTAGGTTAGCGACGGCTACTGAAATCGACGCCTCCGCGGACTTGCTGGCAAAATTTCTTCAGAAAGATGAAATGTGTATTTCACTTGAGTGGCCTACCTAGGTCGTTCAGCTCGATGGGAGGTCTTTCGGCCAATGTCGGGTCCTTGTCGAGGGCGGTGACGCAGACATCCACGGTCATGTCTTTGGTTAAGCTCGTGAACAGTGACACTGCGCCGAAAGAAACCAAGACTTCGTCCGGGCGATCCGAAAAAGGACGATGCGGTCTTCATCGAAAAGTTCTTTGACCTTTTTGATGAAGTCGTATGAGTTGCATATGTAGGCAGCATTCCTGCCTACCAGAGGCGAGATGACCCTATGAGGGAACTTTGACAGCCTGTGGAGCGGGAAGCGTGTGGAATCTAATGTGGGGCGCAGGGGAACGTCTATCTTGCGTACCCTCAGCATGCCGTACATAGCACGAACTGATCCATTGTGGTTAAGCAATCTGTAATGCAGCTGTATATGTTAAGGCGGCACCATGCGGGAGATGTTGGCCAGCTGTTTTCGCAAGTCTGTGTAGTATGGAGTCCCTTGCAAGTGGAGCACATGTTTGGACATCACTCAGTAACAAGTGCAATTTTTTCGACGGATACTTCTTTTCTAGAAGGACCGTAGCGTTAATCTTGTCGGCGGCATATATCGCGATGCCCTGGTTTTCCCGCAGCCTCTTGACGGCATCACGCACCTGCTGAGACAAGAGGGCCACCGCAGGTTGAGTGCCACTCTTGGACAAGACATTTACAAGGCTTGTGCGAGGCTCATCACGGCCACATTGATCGACGAAGCAAACAGCACGCTCAGCAGCACATATACCATCCACATCCCATCTTTTAAAGGGACACCAAAGAGAAACAATGAATTGGTTTAGATCGATAAATTGTCGTTAATTCGCCAATCGTTAATGTCGTTAATTTCGCCATCATAGGTTTATTAATAGGGGGGGAAATCAAATTCAAAGTTTCAATTTTAAATTTTGCGCCGAAAGCTCCCCGCGTGACGCCACGGATTTAAAAGTGTATTTGTCGTAATTTGGAACCATTGGCTCAACAAAATTACCCCAAACTTGGTATGTTAAGTCTATGGCCATTTCAGAGGACAATGTATTTCACTATTACCGGTTAGGAACTGCGTACTCCTTAATAGGCGCCGTCAAAACATGTGACGTCACGGCGAATGGTGCGGAAACTTCAAGGCGGCATCGCCACCTACATTTTTGTTCTTGCGTATTTTCTCGCGTACTAAGCGTCTTCTCGCAGCAAGCGTGGTGCTTTTTGTATCGTGAAAGAGTACTTCACTAATATGAAAAAAATCGTTTTGCTCTTTAATGTCCCTTTCATATGTTTCATCCCGTCCAGCCGGGCTTCCGTCGTACTCTTGACTTCACTCACATCAAATTTGCGCATGTTGATATCTCTGATTCCCCAAGTAGTTACTGACTTTCTGTAGTAGAGATTCGCGACTCAAAATGCAAAGGAGAGATGAATAGCTATCTGTTGTATTGATCAATATGACTAGTATCGAGCAAGTTTCAAAATAGGCGGCAAGCCCGCCAATATATAGTGCTGGCAGCGCTGCCTCGCGCTCACCTCCAGACCGCCCCCCTGGCTGATCACGCGAAAAAAAATGGCGAAGCTTGCAACTACTTGCATTGTCGCGCAAGGCTTCACCTGGTGAAACGAAGCCTCGCTGCAGCTTCAGCGGTAAACCAGCATTGTCTGGCGACCAGCACGCTTTTCCTCTGCTCGAGCCGTACGGCTGTCCACGCAGTTCTCCTGGTGCTTGGTTCAGTTAATCAGGTTATTTCTGGGGCCGTATTCTAGACGATCGCCTTTGAGATATCTATCACTTTCAATGCGCTCTGACTGGCGGGTTGGAGAATAGCGGTTAAGTTGTCGCTTTAATCACTGCACACGCTGGATCCTACGGCAGGCAAAGTGGCGCTGTCGCCGAAAGTGGTTGTCTCAGAACACGGCCCGTGTTTGAAGGCTGAATTTAAGGTCAGGATGCGAACCAAGAGATGGAAACAATGTGCAGCAGCGCAATGCACACTATCGCTGCCTGTTATCCGCAAAAGAAAACTACCGATATAGATGGGCGCGTCACTGTATCCTCCCTTCGTATGCGGTGCCCCTCGCGCGACAGCAGTGAGGTCAGTCCTCGGCAGCTCTCAGTGCAGCAGATTTTTCTTCCCACCCACCCATTCCGCCAACAACATCGTTTCCACTGAGAAATATTAGTCATCGACAATGCTTGACGCCCAGCAAAGCGAGCTTCGTTAGCTTCGTGTTCTGTCGGCCTCCATGTTGTCGAACACTCTCAATCCGATCTGCTGGCAGCAAGCACAGAGGCCGCGGTCGACAGTAATCCGGCTTACTGATACGTCTGCTGGGACCCCGTCCGTTGTGTGGATGCGCCTGCAGACGGATCATCCGCTGATTAGTCTTCCTCGTCCACGTCAAATCCAGATCGGTCCGCCGTCTGAATGCACCATAACTGTTCAAAAGTAAAGAAAAGCTGGCATACGAATGACCAGGAGGCGTTGGTAAGTCCCGCCCAGGTAGCACGAAACGGATAATTGACGTTTTATAAATGTTTATCGGAGACGATAAAAACGTTTAGAAAACGTCACGGAATAGAAACTAAAGGTCTGAAAGACGTCATATATCGGCGAATGTCCGGCTAGAATCTGTTTTTAAGACCATCTAGAAAACGTTTTTGAGACGATCTGGAAAACGTTTGTAAGGCCATCTAGAAAACTTTTTTAAGACGATCTAGAAAACGTTTTAAACATGTCACAAAAAACCCCATTTTATCAAACGGATTAAGATGTCCCATTCCATTGTCTTTGAAAAGACGTTTTCTAAACGTTTTTAAGACGTCACGCAGGATCGCTTTTCTTTTAGCTGTTTTGTTTTTGTGCATGCAAATATAATAGTGCACGTTTTTAGGCAGCCCTCTCTGTTATAGTAATTACAGTTCCTTTATTCTGTAATTACTATTACAAAGTGAGAGCTCAGTAGATTCACATACAAAAGTGGTCATGTCATAATTTATTATGTAAAACAGCAACGATTCCTGTACAGCATAGAAACGTAAAAACCACGAAATAGCATGCGACTAGATAACATTCAGAAGCGGCAAAAGAATGCAAAATATCGCGGTAATTAAAATGCAGCTATATACATCCTTCAAGAACACATTTTGTTGCACGATTCATCATCAGCGAAATTGTCAAACAACTAACAATGCAATATGACAAAATTTAGAATCTGGCACAGTCATTCTGTAATATGTAAGCGTCGTCTCAATTAGCTTTACTGAATGAAACGCAAGGATGAAGTGAAGAGAAATTGTCGAAAAGGGAATGTCGCTGAAGCCAACGACTCGACAAGGGGACTAGTTTCCGTCAGGGCCGTGACGAAGACAAGCGTCTAAGAAAAGCGACGAAGACAAACGTTTCCTCAACGGTTCATCTTCCACTGAACTTTTTTAGATGCGAAGTATCTTTTAGCGGAGCTCAAACCTGTGGTGGTGGTGTGCGGCGTGACCACCCTTACTGCGCATACGCAAACCCCCTCCACATACCTCCTCTCTGCTTCCACCCCCTCTTCACTCCCCCTGTCCCTCTTTCCCCCTCTCCCTCTGAAACGCTGTCTCATGGTCCCCTTTAGCGGGAGATGGTGTGCCCCTCTCCTCCGCAACGCCGCGATGAGCGCATGCTCGTCCCCTCCCCCTCTCTCTCCTCTCCTACGCACCCCCCCTCGCGCGCCTGACGACCGCGTTCCCCGCTCGCCCTGTGAGAATTAACGGCAAGGCTAGAGGGAAGACACGACGCGCATAGCGTTCCTCTTCACGTTCCACGACGCGAGGTCGCTAGCATGCCCAACGAACGCCAACGGAACGCGATCGTGCAAGTGCTCAGGCTTCCCATCGCCTCATGGTCCCATTTAGCGGAAGATGGTGTAATTTTTCTTGTAGGAAGGAGCGAGAGAGAGAAGGAATACAGGATAGGCAGGGAGGTTAACCAGCGTCCAGTTTGCTACTCTACTCATGGGAGGAGAATGAGGGAGTAAAAATAGAGAAAGAGGCACATTTCACATCACACACCCACAGAGGAGCGTATCACAGGCGGCCACTCAATTTTGATGCCTTGAAGTACTGCAGGAGGGCTCGTGTGGTTTTCTGGGCTGATGTGCTGCGAAGACAGACTCCCAAGATGTTTCCTTCAGTAAAAGGCCGACCGTCAAGTCTCCTGAAGGCACACTGGAGATTCCGGCGATGTGTTTGAAATTGCGGATAGCGGCACAAATGATGATAGTCTCTACACATTTGCGGTTATCTCACATTGATGAATCTGCCCTACCAATCCGATAGGTGAATAAGTTAGAAGACACTACACCGAGTCACAGCCAACACAGCAACACAACAAAAAGACGTGGACAGTAGAAGTGGCGCGGACAGCGCTTACTCCTGTCCACTTCTACTGTCCACGTTTTTTAGGGGCGAAGCTTCTTAGGGTGTGGGCCGTTCCCTCCTCTGTAGTAGTATGTATGTATGTATGTAGCCAGCTCTAGTTTAATGAATTGCTCACTAGATGGCGTTTCATGTATTTCTTAGAGCTCTAGTTTAATGGATTGCTCACTAGATGGCGTTTCATGTATTTCTTAGAATTGCTGTTTAAAGATGACAGATGGCGCTTGTATAATGCGAATGGCGCATGTCATTGGATGCCTGCTGCGATCGTAAAAGGCGCTCGCTCTTGGTGCGCTTTCTCTTTTCGCTTGGAGTCGCCGGATGCAGGCAGAGAAGGCGCTCGCTCTTGGCGCGCTTTCTCTTTCGCATGGAGTCGCCGGATGCAGGCAGAGAAGGCGCTCGCTCTTGGTGCGCTTTCTCTTTCGCTCGGGAGCGGACACTTTCCCTGTATTTCACCGATCTCAAAGCGGTGATAATGAAGGGACCACGTAAACCAACAGTACAATAAAAGTTTGATGTTTAATATATACACGGTGTTTCACATTCTTCATATGATGTACTGGGCGAATTTCACGGAAGAGTTTCACGGTTTACCGATGATTCCCTCGTAAGCTTCGCCCCACTCATCGTCATTCACCCCCTGGATATGCTGTAATTTTTTTTCAGTGGCCTTCAACCTAATTTTTCCAAACATGAACGCAAACCAACAGGCCCGACTCGCCATCTTGCTCCAACACATCATTCTAAGCAGGAAAGGAGGCCTGCATCAAGCACCTGGTGTTTGTCTCCCTTCGTTTCAAAACAATCGTTCAGTAGCGCTACTTAAGACCACAGTTAGTGGAAATCGACTCCAATGGGTCGAAACCACTAATAACAAAACAACACTGCAAAATAATATTTGGCCCATCCAGCCAAGAATACGTAATAAAAAACAACGTAAATTGCTTGCAAAATGACTTGCTGAAGTGTATTGCTCACAAAATAGAACTTTTAGCAACTTTCTTGAAACACGCCATTCTTGGAACATTTCGCACTGAAAAAATGTTGGCAAAGAACTCTGGCATCATTACAGAAGTAAGGCTAGACGTTAGGAAGAAAAGGCGTCATTTTAGACGTTAGCTAAAATATTTGTGGATGCAGCATCCGTGTCAAACTGCGCCCACTAAGAAGTAACAGTTTCAGGCTTCGAAATGCAGCGTACAAAACTTATCACAGGAATTATGGTGTGACATGACTAGAGCGCACACAGTTAACCTTAAATGTGCCATGGCTAGCAGAAAATATGAACACTGTAAATTACAGCAACATATAGTAAAAAGTACAACTAAACCAACTGTAGCACGAAAGCAAAATGTATGAACAGGAAACTAATGGAAACGACCACAAAAGTTCCAATGAATTACCCACTTACTAAAATGAATAAATAAAATTTAAGAATATGAAAATACCAGCCTGATAAAAAACCAACTTTCTTTTATAATGCCCAGTATTAAAAAATGACAGGCTAAAAGAACAAATATAAATGATATGACACATCAGCTAAAGAAATTGTCACTCTGTCCTATTTTTCACTCAATAAGCACACAGCTATAAACTCAGGATTCTCAGAGGCAGGTCAGGGTATTGCACTTCATACATCACATTGCTCAGTGTCAAAATATCAGAGTGTGCGGCAAGTCAGTATGAACACATGGCTTCATGACAGGTACTTGATGGAAATCACTAGGCACTTCCGGAAGTCTGCTAAGAACACTACAAATGGCATACACACGAAAGTTATTGTGCCATTAACAGCATGGGGCAGCGTTCCACGTCAAACATATTTTAGCGCAATAGCCCTAGTGCGGTTTCTTGAAGATGCCAACAAACACAGACGCTCAAAAAAGTTAACTGCTTTACCAACTGTGACCTTTTGTTTTTTAAAGTTCCCAAAGAAAAGAGAAAAATGTCAATTCTTGACATCCATCTTTTTTCATACTAAAACCTGTCAGTCAGTCCGTCAAAGAGGAGAAAGTAACACCTGACAAAGGATTAACTCCCTCCCGGCATTGTTCCTTTTCGGGAAAGCAGATCCCGCATTGCATTTCGAACGTAAAGGGTGCTCTCGCACACATTGTGCTCAACTCAACCATGCTGCAGTGGTCTAGAAGGTTTTAGAAGTATTATATAGTTCACTGTAACCATGCAGCCTTTCAACGAAGGCTCGTTGGGTGCCGCGCCGCCTATATAATTCCCTCTGTCATGTAGATATGCGCGACCCCCCGAAAATGCACTGCCAAGGCAGTGCCGTCACCATTTGTACGCCTACATCAAGTCGCTAGCGCCGCTACGTTCAATTCTGGCAGCGTCATTTGCTTTGAAAAATAGTGTGATGCATTGTAGTCTGCACAGTAGGCGCAGTCCAGAAAAGCCCGTGGTCGCTCATTTTGCTCTTATTCGTTGAAACTAAAGCAAGTCTGTCAGCGAAGAATATTTTGGTTATTAGGACGCCCTACCAGTAACACTCTCTTGACCTCGATTTGCCATTGGCCATTGCCACGAGCTCCTCGTGGATTCACGCTCGTCCCTGATATGCGACAAATAGTGTTGGCGTCTGATTTATTATCATATGTGAACGCAGTGAATTTGTCGGAGTCGCACCTCAACAAAGACAAATGATTTCATCTGTTATTACTCACGACCATATATGCTGTCGTTTCAAGCTACAGAAGCAGTACGTGAAAACATTAGAGCACCACAACTTACACAATGATTTCGTCGCACTAATATGTACTTCAGATTTCGCCAGCCATACAGAGGTCTGTCGAAGATGTTTCCCTTAGGATAGCTTGCTGAGAAGCTATATATATATATATATATATAGGTGCGGACGTCATTTTCCTGCTTTGCGCGCTGCGCAGGAGGAGAGAAGGCCCTGCGTATATACAGGGGGAAGGTTTCCATTATAACGGTTCAAATTGTTTGGAGGCGTTTGAATGTGCCATGACTTGAGTAGAGTCGTTTCCCGTTATGGTTTCCGTTGGTGGTGATCCGTGTGTAAAAAAAAAAGTGACTCGGTGCTCTGTGTCTTCGGAGTGTTCGGCTATCGGGTCGCGTCTCTTACGAAATTGCCGGAATGTCACTTTGCTGTCGTAGTCTTTCTTTGAGGTTTTTTCGTTTTGCCGATGTAGCTCGAGTCTCAGCCAGCGCAAGGATCTTTGGGCTCGTTCTCTCAGCGGTTGTTTTCGGGACATGTAAAGAACGCCAGTAATGTGTTCGTAGGCTAGGGCGCCATGGCACTCAGGACGCCATCTTTTTGAGGATACGGTCGGTTGTTTCGATGGCGTCTCCGGACATATGGGAGAGTGAGGCATTTCCGTGGTTGGTGTTGATAAGAGGGGGGGGGGCGGGGGGGGCTACGCTTAATTTCTCGACGTGCGTCGCCATGCTTTGGAATTGGTTTTCGATAAATGTTCTTGGATAACCGCTCTTTCATATGCCGGATGATGAATGATGATGTATCGCAGGCGCACATAGTTTATGTAGTACATATAGAGTTCTTGACAGCTAGGCACAGAGTAATTATGGAACATTCCAGCTAATGAGTCCGTAGGAACATTAAATGTGCAACAGCTTTACCTTGAAGCCGCAAACCTAAATTGTTTATTAGTGTTCCATTCCATTCGAGCTTCAATAGTGAAATCTGGTTGAAGGTGAACAGTCCAGCTTCATTTTCTAGCGGGTCTTTGCTTTTGTCACGTTTACGCGAGAACACGTGCCGTGCGTCAGCATCAGAAACTTACGCGTTGCGTCGGCATAGATGGCGGGCTGCATGCTAGCCACGCGTTTGCCAATCCATTCACGCAACTTCGTCACTCCGTCTCAGCTGCAGCGCCGAGCGTTCCGTTGAGGGGCCTCGGACGCGCACACCCAGCATGTTGGCGAGGGGGGAGGTGTTTCGCATCAATTTGTTCGGCTGTTTTGTTCGCGACATTCCTACTCTTTCATCATTTCCTCCTGTCATGAGCTATATCCTGCGGAGTGTTTGGTTTCATTTCTTCTTTGTAGTGGTCCAGGGGGAAAGGAACCTTAATCGGGACATGGGAGGGGGGGGGGGGGGTGAGGGGCACGCTGAACGAAGTACTTGAGGAAGAGAATCTTCTAGGCCGCAGCAGTGCGCGAGGGAGTCTAAGGAAATGTGGTTTTCGCCGCAGCACGACAGATGACGCTTCCGTCGTGTTGCCATCGTTTACATGCTCTTAGACAGTATACTTCTATGGACGCGACGAATAAAAGTCGTGATACCGCCTCGTACATTGTAAGATTTCTCAGATATGTGTCTGTAACGTCAATTGGTAGATGGGACAGATATTTTGGCTGCAGTTACTGATACTGCCCTAATCATAGGCCAGCGACTGAAACAAGCTGCTAGTTGTGGGCCCTGAGCAGACGACGTCTGCCGTATGCATGGGCCCCTCGCCCCTCGCTCGCATTATGTGCATACGCGTGCGCAGGTGGCCTTGGGAGGGAAAGTTCCCAATGTGGGCGAGCAAGCTGTCGCCCATTCCTTCACGATTTGCAGGCTTTCTGTCTCTTTAGCGCGCTCAGTGACTTCCACGCTGCGCCGGCGGCGCTAACTTCTCGATCTTTGCGCGCGCAAACAAAGCAGAGCACTTCTTCAGGATGGGGCGCAAATGTGGTCGTGCCGAACTGCAACGGTGGGTGCGTATCCTGCAAGGAAAAGGTAATTACCCTCAACGTTCCTAGTGACACGGTGAGGTTGGAAGCGTGGGCTCATGCCATACCAAAGGAAAGATCCAGAGCTCACGCCTCGTGACTGCGTTTGCGAGAAAGCACTTCTCGGAGAGTAAGTCCCCATCATTTGTTGAAAACAAACTCACAGGGTCCCTTATGCATTAGACTAAGACGACTCGAAGGCCAAAGTCCATCTTCTACTTTTTCTTCAGTCTATGCGGTTGTCCCCGACAACATCACTAACTCTCAGAGGCGCCGGGCACGCCCCTAGGCACCTCCTCGTCGCTGCTTAGAGCGTCATCCATTTCTGAATAGCTGTGTTGCAAAGGGAAGAAGCGAAAATAATTCGCATCGTGGCGATTCCCAGTTTCAGAATGGCGTCTTCATCACTTGTCGAAGCTGTTCACGGCGACAACGGCGATGCTGGTGACGACATGATTGAACGTCGGCTCCTAGCAGGTGAAATATAAGCTGAACCTCGCGTCACTTCTTTCTGTGGCCGCGTGATCAGCTGGGGCGCGGTCTGGGGGTGACTGCAATACAGCGCTGCCAGCGCTACAAATTGGCGGGCTTGCCACCCTTTTTTGAGTCGTGCTTAATACTGGTCATATTAATCGACATAACAGATAGTTATTTGTCCATCTGTTGCACTTAGAGTTCTGCATCGCTACTGGGGGATCGGTCGATAACTACTCGTGGATGCAAAAATATTTACATGAGTAAATTTGATGTCAGGGCTCCCTTAACTCCTAATATGCGCATTATTTACCTTAGCTGAGAAAGAGCACTTACAGTTCGAGCGGAAACCAGCTAGCACGATTCTCTTTCACAGGTTTTATATGCGAAGCAGCTTTTGCGCTGGGCTTTGTCCGTAGTTTCATTGGCGACCGTCCGCTTTCTACAACCTACCATAGCCATCTGTAACATATTGAGCGCGCGCTCGCGCCAAGGAGAAGTCTTCTTTGTCTTGTTCTTCGACCGCCTTGATGATGACACGTGCAGAGCACTTTAGGGGCCCGGGCAGCCGTACGCTGTCCTAGCTTGGCGTAACGCACACAAAACCACGTGTGCTGGCACGCGCTAGCGCGTTCGTCCTGTGTAAAGGGCTGGGTAAGACGCTGTGGCCTCTCCCCCTTACACTCTCTCAGCAATCATGTGATGGCGTCGGCGAACGAGATTCTGCAAACGCGCGATGAATCAACGCGTTGTATCCTAGTCAGAACGCGCTAGCACGCGCTAGCGCGTTCGGGCCTGTGTAAGGGGCTGGGTAAGACGCTGTGGCCTCTCCCCGTTACACTCTCTCAGCAATCACGTGATGGCGTCGGGGAACGAGATTCTGCTGACGCGCGATGAACCCGCGTGGCGTGCTCCAACAAGAGTTCGGGACGAGTAATAGCAACTGCAGCGAATTCATGGTGTGCTCCACGTGCAAGGACGCGTTAAGATCGGGCAAGGTGCCCCTGATGAACGGAACTTTAAGTCGACCCGTGCGCTGCTTCGCATCCCCACGTGGTTCCCTTTAGTGGGATAGGGTGAAATTTTTTTCTTAGGTTTTAACCGAATATACTAATATAGTGAAACGGTTCGTTGCGTAATACACATGTGCGCCGTGGTATATAGCTTAGCACGTAGGGTGTCCTGCTGCTAATCTCGAGAGTGCGGGTTCGATTCCCAGTCATGGCGGCCGCATTTCAATGGGAGCGAAACGCAAAGAACGCCCGTGTGCCTCGATTTAGGTACGCGTTTGCAGAACCCCAGGTGCTGGAAATTAATCCTGAGTCCCCCCACTGCGACGTGCCTCATAATCATATCGTCCCCCAGCAATTATTTACTTATGTAATGTACATAAATGTACTGGTAGTTTTGGCAAACAAAAAACTATGGCATTATTCTAATTCTTGTAACTTTCTTTTTGCTTCTTCATATTAACTTCTTTCATTTTTTCACATGCTTCATGTTTTGGAATAAGAAGTGGTTCTCTTAGTGTTGTATGGATGCTTCTGTACAACAAAAGAGCACAGTAAATAGCTCAATGGATTAGTGTTTATTGGCGCATATTCAATGAAATTAGGCTCTTAAGATGTTGCGTTAGAATTACATCTAAATCAGATTCTATTTTCTGGCACCTGGTGTTTGCATTAAAAGCATAGGATTTATGTACAGCAAGATAGTAAATAGGATTTATGTACAGCAAGATAGTACTTATTGTGAAATGTGCTGGGTCGGTGTACTGTTGCATAGCAGTAGGATTGGTTTGGGTGAGGAAAGGTGGTCATCTACTTTGCCTACATGTAAAGCGACATTATGAACTGCCAGCTGCTGCAGTCCTGTTCCACATAGTGTATGACACATGATTTGCATCGCCTTTGTGTGCTTTCGATGGCTTTGCAGGTTCCTTGTCATTTGCGTCTCTGGAGCAGTCTTCTTCTTTGGCATCTGTGCGAGATCGACTGCATTCCTGCCAGCAGTGCACCTATGTGACCCTGGACAAGTCAACTATGAACAGACACCTCCAGAAACACATGGGCGAGCGCCCCTTCCAGTGCCACTTGTGCCCAGCTGCATTTATTCATAACTCGAAGCTGGTGGCTCATGTGCGCACTCACACAGGAGAGCGCCCCTTTTCCTGTGTCCACTGCAATGCATCGTTTGCGACGAAAGGCAACCTTGTTGAACACATGTGCATTCACACAAGAGAGCGTCCCTTCATCTGTGACCTCTGTAGTGCATCCTTCTTGCAGAAAACCAACCTTGTCAGACACATCCGCACGCACACAGGAGAGCGCCCCTTTTCGTGTGTCCACTGCAGCGCATCGTTTGGGACGAAAGCCAACTAAATCAGCACATGCGGACGCACAAAAGAGAGCGTCCCTTTTCCTGCGCCCACTGCAATGCCACGTTTGTGTCGAAAACCAGACTTGATGAACACGTGCGCATTCACACAGGAGAGCGTCCCCTTCATCTGTGACCACTGTAGTGCATCCTTCGTGCAGAAAAATCACCTTGTCAGTCACATGCGCATGCACACAGAAGAGCGTCCCTATCCCTGTGTTCACTGCAATGCATCCTTTTCGATGAAAACCCACCTTGCCATGCACATGCGCACGCACACAGGAGAGCCTGCCTATACCTGTGTTCACTGCAATGCATCCTATTCGATGAAAAGCCACCTTGTTGAGCACATGAGCATTCACTCAGGAGAGCGTCCCTTCGTCTGTGACCACTGTAGTGCATCCTTCTCTCAGAAATACCGCCTTGTCAGACACATTGGCACGCACGCAGGAGAGCGTCCCTAGAGCACTGCACGTGCTCGGGCCTACCCGAAAACCCGAGCCGGTAAAGTCGTTTTCACAGCGGGTCCGGGGCGGGCTCGGAAGTTCCGGGCTTAGGGCCGGGCTCGGGTTTGAGGTGGCGGGCTCGGGTCGGGCTGGGCTTGGACTTTGCTTCCACATACGTTGTGCATACATGTGTTCCACACATTTTGTCTCGAAAGAACGCTTTTTTTATGTGGGGCAAGCTATATGGAGAAGCTTGGTAAGAGTCAAGTACTGAAGTTCTTTTGCTTCTTGCATTTGGTGCTACTTGATAGACTAGGCGCTTATATAGTTAACATCTCACTATTCTGTGCTTTATTAATTGCATTCGCTGTTATTTTATATCTGAAATGCTACTTTGTGATCGCAGTAATAAATGTAATTTACTAAATTTATATTTATAACTTATCATTGGAGGAGCGATCACAGAGCTCCAAAGCGGGGCAAGTTCTTGAAAGTCGCCACAGTCTCCTAAAGCGAAAGGTCTGCGCGGTGTCTCGTTACATAGAATCACTATAAAGACCTTCTTTTTACATGGCTTCGTCACTGCTCCCAGTTCTGATGTGACGCGGCATGGACATGTACAGCCTGCTTTGTCTGCCCACATTGTTAACACGGGAGGTTTCATTTTGTTTCGCTATATGGTGCGAGAAGTGCCCGATACTGCCGCATCAGCATTGCAATGTGTAGAAACAGTAGTTGAGTTGAATAAACTTTATTTGCCCAACGGTTGATATTGTGCCCGGGGCTAGGCTGCCAGGGATCCACCATTTGAGGAACATCTTTCGAGGTCCTCGGCGACGGCCCTGGCCCGCTGGACGGCCCACTCCTGGTCTTCGGGGGCTCGCTGAGAAGGGCTGTTCGCCATCGCTCAGCAAGGCGCCTCGCTTCAGAGGGTTTTTCAGGTGTCCTCATCTTTCCTCGTAGTGTATCGTCATTTCTGTCGCATTCCCAAAGTACATGGGCCATATCGGCCCGTCCGTGCTCGCACCACGGGCTGCCAGGCGATGGGTGCGGCGCGGGCCACAGGAGGTGCAGGTGGTAGGGGTTGGTGAAAGTACCCGTCTGCAGCCGCCTCAGGTCAACCGCCTGCGACCTGTCCAGACGCACGTGGGGTTTCGGATATATCTTGCGGTCTTTCCTATAGTGCCCAAGCACCTCGTGGTACGTGGCCGGGAACTCTTCGGCATAGCAGTCAGCGTATATCTGGTCCCTTGCTCCTTGCGCCACGACTTTGGTTGCCGCAACAACGGAGGTGGTGGTGGTGTCAATAGCGGCGGCGCCGGAGCCGGTGGCCTCCACCGCCGTTCCTCCACCGGAGTCCCTCAACACAATGGCGGCGCCTGCTACCTGGGTGACCGCGTCGCGGCGGGTAAGTTGCCTCGCGACGAGGTGGGCGCGCTCATTGTGGTTGGGCAGGGAGCCGGTGGGTCTTTGGCCGTTGGCATTGCTGCTGTTGCTTTTACGGCTGCTGGTGTAGATAGCTGCAATGTCCCCCATGTGCGCGGGGAACCACTTGAGGGCTTTGTCCGTAATCGTGCCTGACCTGAAGTCCCCAGCCCTGGCGTTTAGCATGCGAGCCACCTCCTCGGACATAGGTCCATTAAACACGGTGTGGGGCAAAGTATATTCGCTTGACCAGATATGTGACTTGGAAAGGAACAATTACGAATTCTGTGCCGAATGATGTCCCCTTACCTCGAACCATATTCATACAATGAGTATGCGTCGAGGAGCTTATTCGCGCCTTTATTACAAAACTCGAAAGAACCCGGAAAACAGATCGAAATCTCTCGTCCACCTCCTGCCAGTCCTACCCGCGTAGTCCGCGGGTAGAACTGGCAGGAGGTGGACGAAGACGAAGGCAGGAGGTGGACGAGGACTATCTTCTACCGGTACAATATCGTTAGCGAGGCATACACCATAATAATATGGTGGAAAAAAGAGCGCCGTACAAGCCTGCATACATACACTGCTTACACCTGCAATGAGAAGTCCTCAAGAAGTAGTTTTACAGATTATATTGAAGAGTGGTACGACGTATGGTACAAGAGAAATGAAGTGATGAGCTGGACAGCTATGGTCATTCTGCAGAAGTCCGCAGAGACGTCCAAAATTTGCTCCAGTGGTGGAAGTCTAAGAACTACGACTGCCGATGCCTTCACGATTCGCAAGGCAGATTTTGTGCACACCTGCGGCTAGCGCAAGCAGTTCAAGAAACTTTAGCGAGGTAGGATATCTCATGCAACAGCGCATAGTGTGCTTACAGCCGGAATCTCTTCATAATTTGACTTTTCGCACAATAACATGTGATGCAATGAACTGTAAACTATGCGACAAAAAACTTTTATATACTAGTGTGATATATGGAAATAATGCTTTAAAATAGTTTTTTTCGACCTTTCGGCTGTTTATACGTATGTCGAAAAGTACACGTGGTGCACGGAGTACTCTATAATTTTTATGTAGGTTAGCGTACTTACAATAAAGGTGCACGATTTGCTTTGATGGTAGAGCATGCTTTAAATTTCAATAGAGAGCGCAATAAAAACAAAGTGATGGGAGCGTTCTGTTCTCTGCCTCCTCCCTTCTTATTGCGCTCCCTGTTGAAACTGAACTCGTGCTGCAAATCACTTTTCTTGCTACAATATCTGCTACCAAACGCTCTTGATGATTCCACTTGTATCAGTAGAAAAAATAGGCACAGTATTCCGCTGACGAATAACCGTTCATCGTACCCAGTATGTCTGGTCAACAATTGCTACAGTAAACCCTTTTGTACAAGGAAGTACCGCAGATTAAAACATACTTGTTAGCACAGCATGCGCCAACAAAACGTAGATATTTGCTACTTAAAATGCCTTGCCGTCGGTTCCATGTTCGGGCAACACCACCGATAGATTATTGGCTCGGGCTCCTGTCGGGCCTGATTTGCGGTCGGGCTGCGGGGCCGGGCCATGTAGGTGAAATTTTTTCTCGGGTTCGGGCCGGGCCGCGGTCTCGCTTTGATTCATCGGACCGGGTTCGGGCGGCTAAACTTCAACGAGTGCTGGGCTCGGGCCGGGCCCGGGCCGAGAGTCACGGCCCGTGCAGTGCTCTAAGCGTCCCTATTCCTGTGTTCACTGCAATGCATCCTTTTTGAAAGACTACCTTGTGTGTAGCACATGCGCACTCACACAGGAGAGCGTCCCTTCTCCTGTGCCCAGGCACGTAGGTAAAGGGGGGGGGGGGGCAGGGGGGCCCGCCCCCTCCCCGAAATTTGTCCAGCCTTCTATAATCCCGGGCAACTTTTTTTGCCGTGGAAAGACTTTCTTTCGAATAATTAGGCCTTAATTCCCCCCCCCCCCCCCCGAACAAAAATCCTGGCTACGTGCCCGCCTGTGTCCACTGCAATGCATCCTTTTCTCGGAGAAGTGTCTTCGTGCAACACATTCGCACGCACTCAGGAGAGCGTCCCTTCTCGTTTACCCACTGCAGTGCATCTTTTGTGAGGAAAAAGCTCCCTCGTTGAGCACATGCGCACTCACACAGGAGAGCGTCCCTTCATTTGTGTCCACTGTAGTGCATCATTCATGCAGAAAAGCCACCTCGTCAGACACAGCCGCATGCACACAGGAGAGTGTCCCTTCTCCTGTGCCCACTGCAACGCATCTTTTACACGGAAACACCACCTCATGGACCACATACACTGCCGTCATGATAAGAAGGAGCCTTAAAGGTAAGGGGCCAACAGGCTTCCCATATACGGGAGGTGTGGCCGGGAAGGCAGGGATTGTTGACTACAGAGGTCACATTAAAAGTGTGCAATAAGACGGAAAGGCGGCTAGTTGGTTTGGCTTCATTGTGGAAAATCTGCGCACGAAGACACAACGAAAAAAGTTCACAAGGACCAGTCCAATCCTGCGCTGCCACCGATCGGCATAGGCGTGCGCAGGGTTCCCCTTAAGGGAAAGGTGGGAGGGGAGGCAAAGGTTCGTCGCAGCACCCCCCCCCCTCCTTCTAAGGTCAAAGTATGGGGCAGACTTTGCCCCCCCCCTCCTCTTAAGGGACTAGGAGGGGCACCCCCCCCCCCCCCCGTGCTGATTGGCACTCGAGCGTCCTACGAACATGTGAGCCAATCATTACAGCGCAGCACGTGTCAGGAAATTTACAATTAAATTTCAAAGTCGGATAGAAATCGTTTACTGTTCTCTCAACAGATGATGCCATACATGAAATCTACTGCTCGGCCATTGGGGGATTTAAACGGTGAAAGCTGCCGCGGTGGGCCGTGACGTGCCCGCGCCGTGTAGGGTGCCTCAGTGTGTCCGCTTCCTCCGCTACAGTGTGGAGGCCACGGTGGAGGCACAGCTTATTGCGGGTGCCGTCTTGGTTCCAACGCTCCCCGTTCGCTGACATTGCCCGACATGCGGTGATGGAGCGTTTTCAGTAAAATGTGCACAAATTGGGCTCAGTTTATCACTTCTAACGGTAGGACTGGTGCATATATTCCTGGTAACCAATTTGTAAGCATTGAATATTAAGTGCTGCCCATTTCCTGGCAGAACAAACTCATTTTGTTGCGTATCTGTCTATACGGCCGCCTACGTCTCCAGGCTATTGCGACTGTTTCATTAACTCGATGTATACCAAATATTGACATGACATGACAAGAGCACGAGGTGAATGTAAATAAGTCAAAACCAGTGGTGCAACAGCTGCGCCAATTACGCCAATTTGATACAATTCCGTATTCTTGCGCCAAGCTGAGCGAAAACCGTGAAATTCGTTGAACATATTGTCACGGGGTCGTGACGTGGACGAAGATCGCAGGCGACGTGTCCGAGATGAAAGTCTTTATTTGGACGAACTTGTGGCCGAGTAACGGAAAGGTAATTAACAGCATATGAGTACACACTGTATGCGGCCGGGAAGGCAGTGCGGCCGGGAAGGCCGCATTGCCTTGAATTCAAACGGCCCGCGCACACATAAAAAATATAGTTAGTAGAACTTTCTGCCACTTTTCCTGCATGGGTGCACTTCTGCACTCAGTGGAACGACAAACAAATGAAAGAAGGTGCCTCTAGATTGAAGACACCACCCAACCTTCTCGACCGCCCTTGACGTGATGCCGCGTTCCATCGTAACCAATGGAACGGAGCGCGCGATGAGGGACGGATTTGACCTTTTCGTACTATTAGCTCGTTCAAAAGGGGGTGTCGCCAGAGCTCGGAAAGATACCGAGTTTCGCCAAACTCGGGCCATCCTGCATAGCACCCCAGGAGAACTTTAGGGACAGGTTAAGGAAATTTTCGGGGCGGAGGATGTTGGAAATTGTGCGCGGCGCGGACTGAAAGACGAGGAAGAAGAGTAGTGGGTCTGGGCAGGGCCGTACCCAGGAATTTTTTTCGGGGGGGGGGGGGGGGTTGCGTGTAGAACGGCTGCCATTTTTTAAGATTTATACTGGCTTATTTTCGTGAATAAAACAAGTACAATCGCTTACTTGTAATAATTCGATGGTACTTTTCAATTATTTGTACCCAAATAAGAAATTGGTATGTCAACCTCAAATTCTGGTTAAAGCAAGAATAAGTTGGACAGTAGCACCACCAAAGCCGGGGACAACCGCGACCAACGGCTCCTGATGAAGTAACACAATGTAACCGCGGTACAAAAACGGTATGTATGTGTTACAAGCTGCCACTCTAGCGTCGCCAGCGCGAAGTCGGCGACGGGAATGGCAGCAGGTTAGGTCGTTCCGTACGTAAGCAGAGACAGTGAAGAGATCAGAGACGTGTGTGGGGAAGAAACAAAACTCTAGCGATATTGCAGCACTGCAGAGGAATCTAGTACAACACTTAATACCAACTAACAAAATACATATAAAATCAATAAATCAGCTTACAAGAGAGAAGTATTACAAACTACACAAAACTAACCAACAATAAAACTACATGATGAGAAAGTCGAAGGTATAAAAAGGTGAAGGGATACCTGTGATGACCGGCAGCGTTGAGTCCATGACGATCGGATGCGAGAAGTCAGAGAGAGTTCTGGCACAACTGCGATGTCGGCGGTGTTGCAGCGCTGGTGTTTCCGGGAGGCTAGTGCTTGAAGCCGATCTCGGGCAGGTTGAGCTTACTCGAGATTCAAGTACCGATGCCTACGTTACAGACGTTAATTTCGCGTCACAACTAGACGAATGGCTATGTTTAGATGGCCAGCCGATACGGAGCCACAACCACTTAAGGGATACTTCTTGATCTCCTTCTACACCATGTTGGTCAGCAACTAGACTGCCTTAGCAAGGCGAATCCTTCGGCTTAAATCGACCTCCGTGTCCCCTGATTCTCCTCCTGGGGGAAAAGAGACCTCTACATGGGGTCCAATCATGCACGTTTCATTGTTAGAAACTCCACCCTAAAAATATATTGACCACGTCCCTTTTTAATTAGGAGAGGGTCCTCAACTGAGCGAGAGTGACAACCTGTGGGGTTCGTCTCATACGGCTTGTCCACAAGCAGTTTTTGCCCGTGGGAATGGTCAGTTTTCCTTGTTTCAGCCGGTGCGTCTTGCAGTTCTACAGCTGGTTCGGGGGTGCATCGCGGCTCTTTGACGACCCTGCCGACGCCGCCGTAGGTACAAAGGATCAAACATCGGCGACTAACGTTTGGGAGAACACCCCATTCAGTACTTCTCTGCACTAAAGGCCAGTCTTTTCATGAGCGAACGGTTCCACCGGTTAGCGGGGAGTGGCGGCGCCCGTTATATTTGCCGTTACGGGCCGGGTCGCAAAAATGGCAGTCCGTGACAGCATGTATGCAAGCAAACAAACAAGTCGCCCGACATTCCGATCTTTGGTTACCGTTCGCACATTCTGCTTGATGGATAGTTTCCTCGTAATTGCGAAAGAATGGAAGGGTGAAGCTTGGGCTAGCTGGGTTTAGCTTTTTAATCGACTCTTGAAACATAGAGGGAAGGTTTAACGAGGAAGTTTTTCCTTCTCGGCAACTTGCAAAATTCTGTGAGGACTTGTTCTGGGGTCACTTGAAGTTCTCGATGGATGCTGAGCAGTGCTAGTCCGGTCAATCTGTCGTTGTTCATATGATTTCGAAGGTAGCTCTTCAGCCTTCTCAGTGTGGAAAAAAAGTCCGTTCCGGGGGTCGACGTCGACACGGGGAAGTCGCCAGGATAGAAAGTAGGCTGTGGATGTTCGGAAAAAGTCGCGGTTGCACATCTCTAAGGCCTGTAAAGCACAAGCTGGGCGATTCTTTTCTTCGATCTGGCAGCATTTGTTCACCCACATTGCGAACTCTGTTCGATGACATTAGCCGAAGGAAGGTCGCCAAGGTAAACTGCACTGCATCATCAATATCAGAAAGGCTAGCCGATTGCGCAGAATTCGGCAGCAGCATGTTAAGGCCAACACGACCTTCTTATGGGCATCGAACCGGTCTCTTAATTGATTTAGAAGTCAGCCAGCAAAGGCAAATACACATTCCTCCGGTAGTACTCTTCGGGAGTAAGCAGAAGGTACGGTGCTTCGTTGCATCTGCCTTCCAGTGATGCGTGGTAGGGCCATCTCAACATTTGTGATCTTCAGCAAAGAGAGCGGACTTCAGAAAAATCTTATAAATTCGTTTCCGCACTAGCCTTTTTGTGGAAAGAACGTCTATAAATTCTTTACGTGATCGCACGCTTGAGCCAAGTCACAGTCAATTTTTTTAAGAAAACTTGCAAAGTGGCCGTGTCAAAGAGAAGAGGTCGCTACAGATGAAGCGAAACGACAAACTCGGGCTTCGAATGGCATTGAGCAGTTGAGAAGCTTTTGATGAAGTCCAGATGACGCGGCCTCTTCTCCAAATATTCGAGGAATTGTACAATAGGCACGTACAGTTCAAGGAAACGCTGAAGTGCATCGTGACTCTCTACCCACCTTGTTTGGCAAAAGGAGAGAATGATTTTTTTTTTTTGTGTTAAATCTT
>NC_051179.1:126503499-126670998 GCF_013339695.2 Rhipicephalus sanguineus | reverse complement strand
CGATTCCACGTTAGCAGTCACGAACACTCGCACCTAACGATTACCCCGCCTCTTTATATTAGAGTGTTTTAGCTAGCAATGCCGGTTTACCGCACGGAAAGTTCGGTAATACCGTACCGGCTAAAGAATGCACATGCGTGAACATACCGCATGGAAACACTTTCCGTAACATATACAGGGTGCACCGTGACCGGGCCTATCGATATATGGTGAGCTGTGCGTAGTGATGCAGAACTATCGGTAAATTGACTATCGATAGTATCGATAGTTTTTTTGAAACTATCGATAGTGTAAACAACTATCGATAGTGCTACTATCGACAAACTATCGATAGTGCAATCGCTAGTACCATCGTTAATATTACTAGAGCGCTATTACTGCCACGCGTGTTTATTGCTTTGTTTTGACGTATTAGGGTTTCACTTACGAAGACTGTTCGCAACGTTTGACGCAGCCCGCGCCGTAATGTTTCAGAAGCTTGAGAATTGTTTGAGATCATTCTGTTAAGATTACGCGCCGGACGAGCATAGTCAAGTTTATTCGAGAGCTTACGCGAGCACCAGCGATAACGCTGGAACGTTTGATGGCTGATGTATAAAGGACGACGCGTTCCACCGATGATGAGAGAACTCGGCGGCTGACGACTGCTCCCGCCGCTATCAGTGCGCAGCATGTATCGCTTGTATTTGCAGTTTTGATTTTCTGGGCATAAGTTCGCCCAAATAAAGTGCTCCGTATTTCCCATTCTTACTGCAGCATTCTTCACCGTCACAACCACGTGACAATACTATCGATAGTGGTGTGAATAATGATGCGGTTGCTGGCCGGCCATATTGCAAAAATATTTGCGATAGCTTACTACCAGCTTCGCTTAATTTATGAGCAATTTTCGGCAGAGAAACTATTTCTGGCGCAATATATCCATCAATAAATTCGTATCCAAAAGCAACCAGTTACACCTTACAATTAACTTTTTATTTTGAAATCATGAAATGCAATATCAATTTGAACCCTCGCAGTCCCGCCACATGTAAAGGCTTCCTTTCCGCTACAGCTGAACAGTTTGACTTTCAGATCATGTGTCAGCAAAGCACTCTGGTGAAGAACACAAGCCTGTCAACTTTCTTGCCCTTCAGCCTGCTCCTCTGGCTCCACTATGTACCACGAGAGCGGGGAACCAAGTTTATTCTGCAGTGAGTCCGCGCTGTTGATTTTATACTATCGATAGTACCATCGAATTTTTTACTATCGATAGCGCTATCGATAGTATCTTTTACCATCGATAGTTCGATAGTGGACTCAGCTATCGATAGTATCGATAGTACCATCGATAGTTCTGCATCACTAGCTGTGCGTCGTGCGAAACAATGTAGTAACGTTTGTGCGAAAGGTGGCTCGTACTTGGCTTATATTAAATTCCTTCGGCCCTACCAACGCGATGTTGAACGCTGCTATTGCCAAACTTATGCACTCTTCCCATATCAATATTGAGAAGCTTTAGTTCGTCCGCAAACTTCTCAGCGATAGCATTTTACCCGATCGTGGCCCCACAATCTTGAGCCGCCTGGACAGGTGGCGCCATCTGGCGGTGGAATGCGCAACCAGGCAAGCAAAGAACTAAACAGGTGTGTTTCACTTCATCGAAGAGGAATGGAATGGCGATTTTAGTTAACCTCCAAATGCGTCGGAATTGCAGCTGTCATTTTCCGACAGCTCCGAGGAGCTTGTGCACGTGGCACGGTCAGTCACACACAAGATATATTTCCGACGGAGTCACCTTTCCTCTGAGCGTCTGCTCTTCGCCGCTTTCCCAGCTTTCATACTGCGTGCTGGGACCGGCATGCCTTGCATGATTTCTGGTTTTTTCCGACTTATACGTCAGGTGAAGACAGTAGGCTCGGTTGGGTTTCGGTTTCGGTGTTGCGCTTTTTTGCTTATTTAAAATTGTTCTCCAATTTGCCGAGTATTTCTGCTATCGGGCCCGTGACAGGAGCGTCTCAGGAATATAAAAGCACCATTACTTTGACATGGCCGAAAAATCGCCGGAGTTGGCCTTCAAGCGCAGGATATTGACCTGCTAAGCAATCTAGTTGCTTGACCAACATGGTGTAGAAGCAGATCAACAAGTATTCCTTCTAGAAGTTTTAGTGTGGCTCTGACTAACACTCCCTAACACTCCCATCGGCGCTGACTAACACTCCCTGGTTTAAAATGCACACATACACCCCATAAAGTGGACGGGAGGATGACTGCCGCCGTAGCTCAGTGGCAGAGCATCGGATGTGTTATTCGAAGGTCGCAGGTTCGGTCCCTGCCGGCGGCAATTTATATCTTTTCGTCCACTTTACTTTCTTCACATTTATATCCTAATTACTACAAATAACGTCCCCTATACTTTCCTTGGCATTATGGTCTGTTAGTTCTCATTAATATTGTGTTTAACAAAGACAAACGAGCCCTTAAAAGGCATCTTCTTTCCTTTGCTCAAAGTATGTCACTCATTCCGGAACAACTTATTGGGGTTGCTTTAGCTGCTTAACATGGCACTAGGGTAGCTGTGGCTTGTTGGTTTGGCATGACACAGGTTGAAAGCGCAAAAGACGAAGACAGAGAAGAGGCGCTCGTGTGTGTCAAGCCTCTTCTCTGTCTTCGTCTTTTGCGCTTTCAACCTGTGTCTTAACATGACAGCTCTTTATACACTTCGCTGAAAGCGGTTTTTGCTTGTCGCTTTTGTAATTGGGTGGAGTCGCTGCTCTGCTTGCCGACCAGCTAGCGGGTTGCCGTCTAATCAGGGGGAGGTTACTCCGTATACCTCCCATAGGACGTCTTAATTCATGACGTCAGCGCTGGCAGCGCCAAACGTCCCTTCAGTTACTATCCTGGCGGCTGGGATTCAGAAGCTCAAACTGCAGAATGGCGGCGCACACGGTATGCGTCGTCATGGCAACACCAGCCGCGCCTCGCACCTCCTCTCCTAGCTCTCTCGCAAACGCCGCTTTTTATTCTTTTTGTTTTGTTTGCGTGCGCGTGCTGCGCAGCCTCCTCCATTTTTTTTCATGAACCCGCTCGCGCGTGCTGCGCCGGCGTTTTTTTTTTTTTTTTGCATCCGCTTGCGCGTGCAGCGCCGCGCGTTCGTTGCGCGTTTGAATGTACGCAATTTGCAATCAAGCATTCTGAACACACTGCAGTCGTGCAGCATGTGCCAGAACGCAAAAGAATGAATTGCACTCACAACACAAAATATCTTTGGTCTCGTTTTATTGTCCTCGTTTCCGAAAATCAACATTTTCATCAAATGTGGTGCGACAGAGGTTCAGGAGATTAACAGAAGTGATGAACAGGAGATTCACATAGACGTGTTCATGACCACTAAACAACACGAAAGGTATCGGCAAAGTTAAGAACTTAAAGAACAGTGGAATAAAAAACAGCATAACATTAGGGCACATAATAAAAAACAATTTTTATACTGACAAAAGTGCAGAACAGCTTCTGATATATGCGCACGATATTGCACAAAATTATCATAACTAACAAAATTGAACATTCACTGCAATGCAAAAACAATGAAAGCAGTTGAATACCTAAAAATAGAATAATCATGTAAAGATCATTTTAAAGATGTGAAAACGAACTCCACAGATACCACAACTAATATTGGCCGCACTTTATTGACTACATTTCCAAAAACGTTGATTTTCATAAAACTAGTGATGATAAACGCGAAGAAAATGAACAGATGATATCGGAGGATTCATGGCATCTCTTCTTGAAATGCGCCGATTCTACAATTCTTCAGCTTTTCTCTGGGCGCACCAATCAGCTGTGTGGCGTTCCGGAGTACTTTAAAAACGCTTCCGCCCTGAAGAAAAGGAACAAGTTCCAATCAGATAAAGAGCGCCGTCGACTCGTGCAAAAGTGAATTCGTTTGTTCGTCCCAGAGCAGCACAAGTTTTTTTACATTTACCTACAGCCTTAGAAACGCGGTTATAGGCGATGGCGAGTAATTAACCGCAGATAAATGCAAAGCACATATTCAAGCACGCGGTTCTGTGAGAGTTGTAAGCCTGTAACTATATAGTTACGTCGCATGGGCTTCATGTACCGCTGCTTGTTCGTATAACGATTTAAACGCAGCATCGTGCCCTTTTCGAATCAGTCATTTTTGAAAACAATAACTGTAGCCCCACTGCAGAGAACAGCTACTCGGTATGGACGTGAATTCAAACTGACACAATGAAAGCCGCAACTCAAAGGGCACGCTCACCTGTTGTTCTTTTGGGGGCCGGCACATATATTCCGGGACTTGTTCTGGAAGTATTCGAGCAACAAAGCACTATGCACAAACATCCCGAATCGTAAACATCGCGTCGCACAAGCACACAGCGAGCGCGCACCGTCAAACGGACGAGCGACGACGGCTAACGCGCGCCTTACCAACGCCAGACACGAAACTTTCCAACGGATTTCAAAGTCGGCGCGGCGGCGCCAGCAAGGCGGCGGAAAGCGCGCCTCCCGGAGGAGAGGGAGTTGATCCCGCCAGAGAGGGGGTTGAAGAGAGTTGGGAGAAAAGAGACGGAACGCAGATTTTAACTCTGATCCCACTCCATAGATGGCGGGTCAATTTGCCATACCAGTCACGTGGGTTTCTTTCACTAGCCTGGTCTAATCATAAGAACTTCAATAAGAAGCTTCCGCACATAGGTGCAAATACCGCTGGGGAGGTCTACCTTGCCGGTAAACGTATCAGGGTTTTCGCAATACCCAATCACCGGCCAGGTAACATCAGCAACAACGCTAGTAGCGATATTCTTTGCGATTCATCGTGTTTACGTAGATGACATAAAAATGCAATGACTTTTATATTCTACATATCTGCTGGCGTAAAGCTTTCGTTAGCGACGTACTCAGTAATGCGCGATCGTTTAACGATTTTTCTTCTATGAGAAGACATCTGCAGCCCAGAAAACGTGTCACGTGCCAGACGTATTCTATAGTTGCACAAAGCGCCGCAAGACACCGCCGCTATTCACAGTTTATTGCCATTTAGAGCTCCAATTACTTGGTGAGTTGTGAAGACTAAAAAAAGATGAAAAAGTCACAGTTTCGCCGCAGGGGCGACGCAATGAATGCGATAGCAAGAAATTGGAATGTCACACAAAGAACGAGCAGAAGCTCGATACTTGCAGCGCCTGTCACAATTGTTACGTCTTTGTGCTTGAGCAACGCGCTGCAAGTGTCGACAATAGAGAATCAGATTGTCGGACGGAGCAATGGGGCGCCTGCGGCTCGTATAAACAAAACCGAGCTGCGGGCGAATGCCGGGGGTCGGCACGTATATCAGCTGGCTTCGGCGGCGTTTTCCTAGAAGCGCGCCTTCGGAAACGCGTGGTGGTGTTGGCCGGAACATCTCCGTCAGCGCCTCGTACGACCGTGCGGTGGGCGCAAGCCATTGCGGGGGACTCGGACAGCGACGGCAGCGAGCGTCTGCTCAACGAACTCGGAGCTCAGATTTACGACTTCAAGTGCTCGCCACGGACTGCGGCTCTGCCGAGCTAAATGACCCGACGACTGCGGTGTTGTACTCGCCGTGCTCGAACCGTGGGAACGTGACCTCCGCTCGAGAGTGCCGTGCCTGAACTTGTGAAGACCCCGTGCAGCAGTGTTTTAAGAGACCTGAATGGAGGGTCCGGGGGGAGACGGATTTCGGAACGCGCCGAGTGCGCATCGGAATAAACGAACTGCATTTTACCCAGTCTAAGTCTCCTCTCATCAGCGACATACGAGAGCCGGCTTTCTCGGTTTACACCGGAGAAAGGGGCAACGCGAACTTCACTGAAGTTCGCGTTGCCCCTTTCTCCGGTGTGAACCGAGAAAGCCGGCTCTCTTATGTCGCTGATGAGAGGAGACTTAGAGAGCCGGCTTTCTCGGTTCACACCGGAGAAAGGGGCAACGCGAACTTCACTGGCGCAGTCGACAGGATGTCCTGCTGAGAAGACTGAGGAAAACATCCATTCTGGTGGAAGAGCAGACACGGGCTGACTCCACGATGACGGACTCATCTCGGGCGTGAACTCAAGAGGCCGTAGCCGCTACTGCTGGAAGCGCGAGGGGCGCAGGTGGGTGTCTCATTCCTCTATTGGCTCGCAGCTTGTTATGACCAGTTGGTATAACTTGCGTAGTGGCGGGGTTAGCGAAATGGAACCCGACCAGAGTGGGCGGCTGACGGATGTGGGCTCGAACGCCGAGATGACTAGCGTCACAGGAGAGCCTTCGGGAGGGTCAGGCTCTGACCAAATGGCGATGTTACAAATGCAGCTCCGCATTACGGAATTGGAATTAGCAATGGAACGGCTTAGAAACAACAGTGCCAGTGCCGCCGCAAATGCTGGGAACGCAGAGGCAGCTCGGAGTGAGGATAGGAGGTTGAGGTACACGAGCCTTTTGAAGGACGTGTTGGTACCCATGCCTACTCAGGAATCACTCGTTCCATCGTGGTTCGACGACGTTGAGGCCACATTTGATTGCTATGATGTGCCATGTGAGTGGAGAGCGGGGCTCATGTTGCCCCGACTAAATGAGAGAGCAAGGGGCTTGCTCGTTCGACTCAGTGCTGATGAAAGGAAGGATTATGATATCCTTAAAGAAACCGTACTGAAAGGTCTCCGACTGTCTTCTGCTGAGTATCGCCGCCTCTTTACTCAATCGAAAAAGCGCCGAGATGAGACATGGCCCCAATTTGCAGTGAGGCTTGAAAATTACTTGATTTATTACCTTAATGGCTACAAAGTTTGCAGCGTCGAACAATTCAGAAATCTCATAGTAACGGACAGGCTTCGCGACACTCTGGGTACGGAAGCCCGTTCGTTCGTTATTCAAAATGAAACCCCGAGCAAATTAATGCTTCCTCTGGAGGTCGCTGAATTGGCTGAAAGCTTCGAAGAAAGCAAGAGAGGATTCGTGAACTCAGGCGAGATAACGGGAGATGGAAAGCCAAGACCACTCCCTGATGCACGAAAGACTTCAGTAGGGGCAAACAAAACCGACAAAAAGAGCAAAGGTTGCTTTGTCTGTAATTCCGTGGAGCATTTTGCGCGAGACTGCCCGACGGCGCGGGCAGCTAAAGCAAATTTGGTGCGGAAGGAAAATCCAGACAGTGATGTCGTAGTTGATGTGGATATGATTGCTCAGGAAAACGTTGTGAAGGCACCTATATTTCACTCTATCGAGACAGTTGACCTTGCGTGTGGCCAGTCACAGTTTCAAGGCAGCATAGATTCCGGTGCCGAGATAAGCGTCATCAGGAGGGCTGTAGTGCCGGGATATCAACCAACGGGAACCAGCCTAAAATTGACGGGCGCATTTGGTGAGCAGGCAGTAGCCGAGTTGGCCTATGTTCCACTCAGATTGATTGGAAAACCCAGATATATTGGTCGCGAAGAAAGCGATAAGGGGATACTGTGCGCGGTCACTGATAAACTTGCAAGTGGGGTAGACGCGCTCATAACCCCTGACACGTACGAGCAGTTATTGGAAGAAACTGCGGTTGTTCATGAACGCCCTGTCGTGGAGAAGGCACGGCCGGAGGCTAAGGAGCATGGTGAACCGATACTAGTTACCGCGGAAGTTGAGGCGGTGTGCATTGACGATGAGGCACAGCAAACGGATCCGCTGGAGTGTGATGCAGATGTCGGTGAACGAGAACTTTTCAGGCTAAGCCAGGTGGCTGATCCCAGCCTTAAGGAAGCGTGGGAACAAGCACGGGCGCGAACCCACGGAATGATTGTAATTGATGGGTTGCTGTACCACAAAGATAGCGTGGTTGGTAGGGCATGCAATCAACTGGTGCTGCCACAGCCAAAACAGGCAGATGTACTGCGGTTGGCTCATGATTCGGGCTGGGCGGGTCACCTTGGCAAAAAGAAGACACTACAGCGGATTAAGACCGCTTTCTTTTGGCCCGCTGTGTCAGGTGATGTCAAGCAGTACTGCCAGAGCTGTCACCAGTGCCAGAATAAAGCACGTGTGAGAACACGCGACAGGGTACCGATAGCTCCGATCACGAGGCAGGTGCTACAGACGATAGCTCAGGTGGGACCAACCGCTAATGCTGAAAAATGCAAGTTTGCACAGCAGGAAGTCAAGTACCTTGGCCTCATTTTAGGTTTAGGTAAACACGCACCCGACCCGGAAAGGGATTTGGCGGTTCAAAACATTTCTCGGCCGCAGGACAAACGCGAACTGCGGAGCTTTTTCGGGCTGTGTAATTATTACCACGACTATGTGCTCGGGTACGCTACGTTAGTGTTGCCGCTAACCGATTTGACAGGGCGACGGGTCCCACAGCAAATACCCTGGAGCGACGCTGCACAAAAGGCCTTTGAAGGCATTAAGGAACAGTTAACAAGTGCGCCGACACTTCACGCGCCTGACGTAAGCAAGGGCTACATTCTGGCAACAGATGCATCCGATGTAGCTTTAGGAGCATGCCTTGCTCAAATCGATGAAAAAGGCAGGGAAATGCCGGTGGCTCTCCTCAGCAAGAAGCTAACGTCGGTCGAAACCCGTTCGGCCACGATTGAGCGCGAGGCTTATGCTGTTGTATGGGCATCACAACGTCTTGAGACGTGGCTTTTTGGTGGAAGTGTCACGGTGGTGACTGACCGCAATCCTCTAAAGTTCCTCACTTTGACGTCCCCTCAGAGTGCACGGCCGATGCGCTGGGCGCTGGCACTGCAGAAGTTTAATGTTACGGTCATGCACAAAAAGGGTAAACTTAATGCGAACGCGGACGCGTTGTCTCGGCTGGCGAGCCCGCACTCGCTGGGGTAGGATATGAATGCATGCATTGGAATTATGTTGGTCATGGCACTGTGAGCTTTTAGCGGAGTGGTGCATCCCCTCTTGCACTCCCTCCGTGATTGACCTGTATTACCCAGCCTCTACAGGAAGCAACAAACATACCCGTTGGACATTGCATGGTGTGTTGCATCACGAGACGTTTATGCAACACAGTGGCGGCGGAGGTGTCGGACGGAGCAATGGGGCGCCTGCGGCTCGTATAAACAAAACCGAGCTGCGGGCGAATGCCGGGGGTCGGCACGTATTCGCAACGGCCACGAACTATAGACCTTTCCAGCGGCAACCTCAAACCAGCGAGCCGCAAGCCGATTTTCGCCACCTGGTGACGAGAGTAGCAGGCTTCTGGGCAACGCCCCCTTCCGCTGGGCTGTTGCTGCAGAGAGTTCACCATTCACGTTGTGTAGTGGCTCTTCAATGCGTACGCTATTTGGTGTATTAATTGAACATTGAATGTCGTTCAAGAACAGTCTATCAACAGGGCATCATTGCGTTGTTTACGGCTGCGGTTATAACCAAAAGAAGAGGAACGCAGCAAGAAAAGAGCTCTGCGGCACGCACAACGTGTTGCAAGAGGAGTGCGGATGAAACGAGTATTTGCTGCATCGGTTTCCCGCTGACGCCGATTTGAAAAGACAGTGGTCGCCGCAGTCAATAGAAAAGGTTTTGGTGCCCTCGACATCATCACGTGTATGTTCAGCGTATTTTGTGGACGGCAAGCGCAGTAATCTAAATCCCGTGCCGATGCTTCGCCTCGGAATTCAATAGGTAAGAAATTATGTCAAGGGCTCCCACAGCCCACTCCCGCATGTCGTCCAGCCATTCATTCCCCATGTTAGGATGGCCATGCCATCTGGAAAAAAATATAACAGAAGGGTTATTGGTTTCCTCGGATGGGTAACAATTAGCGTGAATATATTATTTTTCACATAAAGTGGAAAATAATAAAGGCAAGAAGAGCAACGACACCTCGTGTAATTGCAGGTTTTATGTGTGACCACGTAATCGTAGGTACACGATATTTTCACATTTCGCCCTCACGAACATGCGACCGGCGTGATCGATACTGAACCCGTGTCTACGAGCTCAGCGCGACAGCTTACCTCGTAAGATACAACGACTGCCTCACAACGATAAGTCCACACTGGCATAATGCTCGCACGTAAACAATGGACGGCGATTTGCTCGATCCGCATCTAAATATTACGATCCGTCCATCGAAATTGCAGACAGTCGCATGCCTCCCTTAGGCACTGAGCTCAACTATTGCGATCCGAATTGTACGTGCCACACGCAATTAACCATTTTTGATGGCAGCAAAAAAAATCTGACCGCGGATCTCGGCCTCATGCGACAGCATATCGCGACGTGTCAATAGCGAGGTTTCTCGATTAGCTTCAATATACCGCTGACTTTTACCACTTGAAAAACAGGACAAGCACGGTGTCAATAAAGTACAGTTACAGCGAACTGTTGTCGCACAGAAACTGCGAGCGCTCGCCTTCAAGTGCAGCGTAATTGCGCTGCAACATTTACTGCAGCTAGGTGAACAATTTTCCGGCAACGGCACGGGTATGCAGCGTTGTAGTAGTAGCATTTGACGAGCAATAAGTGCAGTTTCATCGTGCTCGCTGTGACGATTATCACTATAACGTTGTCGTGAACATTAACGCGGTGATATAAATCAGAAACATGTTGAGTGATCTTACCTCCTAAGACTACGGGCTCCTTAGACGCACCACCAGCCATCGGAATGTCAACACGGCAGTACAGCGTGCACCGTTCATACACAAAAACCACAAATCGCAAAACACTCGATGCCGACCGTCTTGTCAGTCAGGAAAGCTCAGAGAGTCACAAAAGAACCGAACTAACGTCTCCGCAAAGCTTACACAGAACTAAAACAGCAGTTTGACGACACACGATGCGACGAATGTATGCGTCTCGACGGAAAGACCAGAGAGCAAACAGCCCAAGATGGCGCCGCCGCTAGACGTCGCTAGCGGTGAACTATCTGGCAATATGGCGGCGTCCACGCCGTGCTTTTCAAGATGGCGCCAGGAGGAGGTCAACCCGTTTTGTTAGCATAGGAACAGATAGGACGTGCGGACGTACGGCCCGTGCCATTTCACCGGATGAAGTCATGAGCCGCGCTCAATTGGATATGAGACTAAAATACTTTCCCAAACCATGGAAAGTGCAAAGTAACCCCCCCACCCCCCCACCTAATTATTGCTGTGTGTGAAAGGTTATATTTCAGCTCCGTTACCGTGCATAACGATGCTTGCGATATCCCGTGCGTGCTACATAAAACTGCATGAACTAAATTGACGTATGAGCTGAACGGCACACCGGAGGTAGCCCGTACCGAGCCCTGCCTGACGGATTTGCCGCAGTAGTAGGCCGCCAGCGAGTAGCGTCATCGCTGCAGCACGGGACCGCACGTTTAACGTGGTTATGGTCTGCAAACATAATACGCCGCCGTCATTACTTGTGCAGATCGGGAACGCGGTATTACTTCTTCATACGGAACACGAGCATTTAACATCCCATTCAGTAGCGCTTGTGTCACAGCCATGCTGAGACTCTAGCCGTGTGCAATTCACTTCACTCGCAATGTTGCAGATTCGATCAGCCCGATCCAAACGTGAATATCGAAAAGAATGCACACGTATGCTTTTCGCAACGTCGAAGAAGTTAGCCGAGAGGCGTGGATTGTGGCCGTGACTGCACGTTCCATCGCTCTAACCATTTCGCTTCGCTGGTCGACTTCGAGCGTGTTGGCGATGCGGCGCTCCATAATATCCACAATAATTGTGATACATGCAATGCACATTGCACAAGAGGAACTATGCTTTTATTCTGATCTCGCTCAAGGATATTATACATTAAATACAATCAAAGTGACTTACGAGCGTGAAAGACAGAGGCGTAGCCAGAAATTTTTTCGGGGGGGGGGGGGGGGGTTCACACCATACTTTATGTATGTTCGTGCGTGCTTTGTATGTGTGCGTGCCTATATACGCAAGCAAAACTGAAAAATTCGGGGGGGGGTTGAACCCCCCCAAACACCCCCCCCCCCCCCCCCTTGGCTACGCCCCTGGTGAAAGAACGTTAACGCATGAGGGGACAAGTGCAACTCGCTCCTCGGGAGTTCAGCTGATCGTTCACCGTCGCTGTCACAGCTGTCACTCTCGGTGCTTTCACAGTCTTCAATGTCCAGTGAAAAATCCTCGTCGTCAAGATGGTTTTCTTTCAACATCACTGCAGAAAGCAATCCGAAGAAATTCCTCCGCCGAACGACTGCGACCACTCCGCGTCACCACGTTTACAATCGTCTGGGCGCGAAGAACATTATGCTCTCGGATCGGTCAACGAGCAAATCGCTTGCAGTGTGCTGCCACCTATCAACAAACGTACAAAAACAAGCGGCGCAGCGCTGGCTATGAAACCAACACCAACACACTGGCGCAGGACGGTGTGGAAAGCGTTCGCTCCACGAAAGGCATGGAGCAGACGCGTCCTCGGATGATTGAAACGTCGCTCGCACGATTAGTAACAGCGCTTTGCTTGCAAAGGATAGAGGCCCTATTTTAATGTATCGACAACTTGAGATCGCTGAATTTTACAAGAGCACATCGCGAGCCTGCGCGACCTCCCGCGTACAGTGTTGTGGGATTCGTGCTCTACAAGAAACACTGACCAATGCTATATGCAAGTAAAACAGGGTGAGATTCAACTGAATATGTCAGACGATAACATTTAACTAACCTACGTGGCTACAGAAAGCCTCGCGAAGCTGATAGTATGCGTACGCTGTGGGCTAGCATTGAAAGCGCGAGTTGCCACGTATTTTCCCGAAAACTTCGCGTCTCGCAAGAACGAATCAGATTTCTCATGTCACGGAGGGCCCGGTTTGTTCACTGATGCAGGGAACATGCAAAGCCGTAGTGTTCCTTCCTTGCCAATGCGTTAACACTGAGGTTAGCACAGCCGAACAAGGGAGCGACTGCGTAGTGCTGCCATTTTATCGTCTACTAACCCTCCTCGAGAGGACGCTCCTTAATTCCGCTTGGCGGCGCGACAGTTTATGGGCATTGCGAATATCAGCTGGCTTCGGCGGCGTTTTCCTAGAAGCGCGCCTTCGGAAACGCGTGGTGGTGTTGGCCGAAACATCTCCGTCAGCGCCTCGTACGACCGTGCGGTGGGCGCAAGCCATTGCGGGGGACTCGGACAGCGACGGCAGCGAGCGTCTGCTCAACGAACTCGGAGCTCAGATTTACGACTTCAAGTGCTCGCCACGGACTGCGGCTCTGCCGAGCTAAATGACCCGACGACTGCGGTGTTGTACTCGCCGTGCTCGAACCGTGGGAACGTGACCTCCGCTCGAGAGTGCCGTGCCTGAACTTGTGAAGACCCCGTGCAGCAGTGTTTTAAGAGACCTGAATGGAGGGTCCGGGGGGAGACGGATTTCGGAACGCGCCGAGTGCGCATCGGAATAAACGAACTGCATTTTACCCAGTCTAAGTCTCCTCTCATCAGCGACATACGAGAGCCGGCTTTCTCGGTTTACACCGGAGAAAGGGGCAACGCGAACTTCACTCAGATGCTCTTAGATATTTCTTTTTCCTTTAAACTGCGGCGCGTGGAGTGACCACAGAGCCACGCTGGTGGTGGAAACCCGTTGGCAAAAAGACCGTATACAGGCGTCATGTCGGGCAAGGGAAAGCGTTAACATATGTAATATAGCGTGGCAGAAGGGTAAAATAAAAGAATTCATCGACGATTACTGCCCAATGCGAATTCTGAGCGCAGCTCCGTATTGGGGCAACGCCAACAGTTTGAAGTTTTGGCTATCCACAGTTTTAGCAATGTAACATTCTTTACATATTGCCACAGAAACTGCGACTGCTCGAGTGCTGCGCTCATCACTCTGTGCATTGCAGGCGTCGCAAACCGAGCGAAACGCCGACAGCACCGTTACGACAAGCGAAGCCAGCCGCAGCGCGCTTGCCAGCCCTTCATGCGCACGAACACCCACCGAGGGTACCGAGGGGCCAGCGTGCGTGACGAAGGAAGAAAGCGAGGTTAGAGGCCAGTGGCTCGTGATATTGACAGACTCCGCGTTCAGTCTTTCGTCCTCGTTCGCTCTATCGGTTACGCCGACGACGCCAACGGCGCCAACGGCGACGCCGCTTAACGCAGGAACGGGCGTCTAAGAGCTGCGCTCTAAAACCAGGCGTGACAATTGCGCAAGGAGTGTGTGGTTTAAAGATTCCCACCCACTACAAAATGCTCAGCCACAGTTCTTCATCGTCATCAGCCGCATGCAACATCAACAAAGTGCACATAATGCCTTACAGGTGTGTAGCGGGTACCTTGCTTATCCGCAGAACAACGAAGAATGGCATAGTGGGTGCTTCCTTACTTCACAAAAAATCACAGCATATCCACGGAGTGAATGATGATGAGTGGGCGAAGCTGCGGAGGTTCATCGGTAAACCGTGAATCTTCCGTGAATTCTGCCCAGTACATCATCACCGACGTGAAATCGGGCGCGTTTTATACTAAAGGTTCGATGAGTTATGACGACTTGCAGCGCACTTTAATTTTACATGTACGCTGTGAATTTTCATTGTTTAGAAAACCATTGCTTAGAAAACATCTGGCGTCTTTCGTTAAGCAGCTGGCGTCTTTTCGTTTTGCTTTAGAAATATCTGGCGTTCTTTCGTTTTGCTTTTACAAACATCTGGCGTCTTTTGTTGGTTTATTTCATCAATCAACGGCGTTTTGAACAAAATTTTTATTGTTTAATCACGCACAGGAGAAATCTACCAGGCACTACCTTGGAGGTAAAGAATGGCTGCTAATGGGAATGAGAGACAGAAGAAGTCGGCTTTTAGCTAACGCTGCGAATTTTTTATTGTTCAACAGCGCACAGGAAAAATCTCCCACCGGCACCACCTTGCAGGTCAAAGCGTAAGACTGGTTACATACTACGCTACGAGGGACGAACGGGTGCCGCTATAAGGAGCTTCGCCCCTAAAAACATGGTTGATCCCTCCGTCATAGGAATCGGAATAACACGAAAGTAAAGCGTGCCCTTACAGAAGTAACTAATTGTTTACTGTACATTGATATAAGAGAGTTCGCACAATGCGTATTGATGTCTGGCAGCTAAGGCACCGTTTAACGTGTATGCACCCACTTTGATGATGATATACATCTCCATCCCGCCGACTAACGTCCGCGTTAAATGATTAAACAAACCCTTGTGGCAGCTGTAGTAGTTAACGGTGAAAGCGTAAAAAGAGAACGAGGTGTGATAGCCAGAAGAGCGTCGCATATTCGACGCAGAACTTGGTCGCCATACCGCGTCATGTTAAAATGCGATTGAACACCACGGCCGGACTTGAGGGAAACGCAAAGCGCGTCGTGCCGCCCCGGTAGCCCAGCCGCGATTTTTCTCAGGGCGAGCGCGTGAGTGTGGAACGCGGTGTTACAGCCAGGCGAGGCAGGCGCGCGTCGCAGAGCTATTTTTGGTTTGTATTAGATGAGCGAGGCCGATGCTTTTAAGGCGCTTGGGCAAAGATCGCCACCTCGCGGTGTGTTAAGGCATTGCGAAAAATTGAACTTCTATTGAAAACGAGCCGAATGGGACTGACGTGTAACGCGTTGCAGGTGCTAGTCGCGGAGGCCACTGTAATGACGAATTACTTTACCATACCGCTCCCAGAGGGCAACACCACACCCGCCGATTGAGGAGAGTGGTAGATATAAAAGGCGCGTTTGTAAAGCCGAACGGTCGCGTTTTTCATGTTCTCCGCCTCAAAGGATCTATCGGCCTTGAGCCGAGGTGCTGCTCAGGCTTCAGCCAACAGTAATGACTACCGTGTTGTGCTGCCCCGCCTTCCTACCGGTAAGCTGGTTGTGGACTCCGTTTTTCTGCACGCGGACTTGGCTGGGTCGCCCCTTACCGTGCTCAAGACTTCAGAGATGCTCTTCGGAACATTATCGACCTAAGGAAATCAGCTCCATAGGTCAGTTCCAAATGTCGCACGTATGGATGGTGACGTGCAAGTCAGCAATTTCGAAACAAAGTTAGTCACACGTGGTGAATTTCTTGTCAAGAGCCGTCGATGCCTTGTGGTTGACCCGGAACCCACAGAAGTAAAGATGAAGCTCCTGTGGCTTCCTGAGCACTTAGAAGACACCTACATTCGAGATGCCCTGCATGTTTTCGGGAAGATCAAGTCAATATCAATAGAAAGCTGGAAAGTAGCGGACATGGAGCAAATGCGGACTCTAAATCGTGATGTTGTATTGTCCCTTGCCGATGGAATCCGAGTGGGTGACATTCCACATCTCCTGACAGTCTGCGGAGTTCAAAGTCTTGTCCTCATTCCTGGGCGGCCACCACTTTGTCTTCGCTGTAATAAGGTAGGGCACATTCGTCGTAACTGCAGGACTCCTCGCTGCGACGACTGTCGACGCTTTGGTCATTCAGCTGAGGAATGTGTCATGACTTACGCCAACAAACTACGACAACGTACGCAGCAACCAGATGAGAACTTGCAAGAGCATATCATGGATGCCACAGAAGTTCTCGACGCGACGGGAGACACTTCGTCAAGCACAGATGCTACAGGATTAAGCAGAACGCCTACTGAAGACGCAAAGAAAACAACAGTCGATGCGTCCGAGGAAGCTGTGGTAAACGAAGAACCGAGTGGACCATGCAAGCAGTTGGACCAAATTTGTCCTGACCAGCCTGTTAAGGAACAGGCCGTACCTTCGGAGACTTCCAGTGAAGAGGCACCAGATAAGAGCGCCTCAGTTCCGCAGCAGCCGTTTCATCCTGCCTCGGTCTCGGAAGACGACATGCATGTTTCTGTGGATGCGGCAATCCCCAAGCGCCGCGCGACGTACAGCTCCGATTCAAGCAAGGAGAGCGACACAACGAGTGTGAATCGGAAGGTGCGCCGTCGCCGAACATCGAAACACAACGGAAATTGTCGGCGGTCGCGATCGAGGAGGCCTGGTGGGGGTTCAAGAGAAGCCTCACCGTCGGCGGTGACCTATAGAAGTGATCCCAAGGGACAGTAAGCATACTGTTGGTAGACATCATGGCGCAGTCCGAGCGACTCACTTTTGCAACATTGAATGTTCGTGGCCTTAGGTCTTTCCAGAAACAGGCTCAGCTCCGCAGGCTTTTTACAAGGAAACGACTCGATTTTGTCGCCATCCAGGAGACAAAGATCGAGAGTGACGAAGACACTGAGAAGGCCCTACGGCCCTTCCTGTCCGACTATAACGTTTGCGTTTCACACGCAAAGGGTCTGTCTGCGGGCTGCTGGTTGTTTCTGAGAAAGAGTCTACCCTGTACAGCAGTTACTACTCCCGTTGACAGTGAAGGCAGGTACATATGCTGCGATTTTGTGTTGCATGGAGTGCCGTGGCGTATTATCAACTTGTATGCATTCAATGAGATTTCAAAACGGGTTCAGTTATTTGAAGATATGTCCAAACTAATTAACTGTGATTATTTCACTGTACTAATGGGCGACTTTAACTGTGTATGCAATCCTAGTGATCGCAACAATCCTAATAGTCACCGAGACAGGAGTGGTGAAGTCTTAAGTGGTATTATAGATAATGCAGGGCTCATTGACATCGGTACTTTCGGTCAAATAACTGCGTATACTCGACTTCAGGGAAGCTCTTCTGCTCGCCTTGATCGAATTTACGTATCTTCATCACTCCTACCCCGGGAACTTTCGTGCAGCACTGAGCCAGTTTCATTTTCGGATCACTGTATTGTTATCGCAAAAATTGGTGCAAGCCGCCGAAATCACTTCCGACCACAGTGGGCACTTTGGAAGATGAACTCGGACCTCCTAAACGATCAGGAATTCGTTAATAGAGTTAAAGAGGCAGTGAGAAATTCTTTTTCTAAAGGATTACATGTATTCGCTGCTTGGGAGCTTTTTAAGCAGGAGGTTCGTGCACTAGCTATAGAATGTGGATCTGTCAAATCGTACTATCGAAAGAACGAGGAAAAGAGATTATTTGAAAGTCTATGTAACCTTTACGAGATTGAATGCGAAAAACCAGGCGCATACATTAATGAAATAGAAAGCATTAAATGCCAGCTACAAAATTATGATGCTGCTCGCTACAGAGGTGCACGTATTCGATCTCGGAACAGCAGGACTTTGAATTCTGAGCTACCGACACGTCAAGCTTTACTTGATGAGCGGCGCCACGCAATGTCCAAGTTTATTCCAGATCTGATTTCTAACGGTGCTGTTCTAACAGATACAGCAGACATTATCTTGCAATTCGAAAGGTACTACAAGGTGTTGTTTAGTGCTCTTCCTGATGACCATGGTGGCGAAAACAAAACAAATTTTGTTTCTCTGTTAAGCCCATTGAGCGAAGATGATTGCGCAATCATTAGTAGTCCCATCACGTTAGAGGAAATTAAGCAGGCCATTGAGCAACTACCTTTGTCAAAAACACCTGGCCCTGATGGGATTCCTGCTGAATTTTACAAATCATTCAAAACAACTCTCAGTACTATTCTGCTGGATATATTTAGACAAAGTTACGTCATGAAGACTCTCCCGCAGTCTTTTTGCAAAAGCCATACTGTTCTCATTCCAAAAAGTTCTGAAAAGGAAAAACTTCGTTCTGTTGAAGGCTACAGGCCAATAGCGTTGACAAATGTTGACTACAAAATTTTTGCTAAGATATTATCAAATCGGTTACAGTTTGTGATGTCAATACTTATTGGTTCTCATCAGACATGTGGAATTAGGGGTCGCTCCATACAAACAAATATTCACATCGCTCGAACACTTCTTCAGTATTGCTACAGTTGTCAAGGACAGCTTGCTATGCTACAGGTAGACCTTGCCAAAGCTTTTGACCGTGTTAGTCATTCCTTTCTGTTTTCCCTTCTGCAACATGCAAATGTTGGCTCTGTTCTGCTGGAAGGCGTTAAACTTTGTTACAATGACTGTTCAACGCGACTAATTATTAATGGCCATCTGTCAAAACCGGTATCTATTTGCTCTTCTGTAAAGCAAGGCTGCCCAATGTCCCCACTGCTGTTCGCACTTTATCTTGAACCGCTATGCCTGAGCATAATACGATCGAATAGTATTCGCGGCTTCAATATATTAGGCAATGAAGTTAAGGTATTGGCTTATGCAGATGACGTAGCTTTCTTTTGCTCAGACAAACGAAGTATTGAGAATGTGGTATCTACAATAAGTAAATTCGGCATTGTATCAGGTGCTCGTTTAAACACATCTAAAAGTTTAGGATTATGGTTTTGATCATGGGGTAGTACGCCGGAGAAGTTCGCAGGGAATTAATTGGACTCGTATTCCACCAAAGTACCTCGGTGTGCCGCTAGATGCGTACAGATTCAGCGCACGATACTGGAAAGAACGTGTTCCTAAGCTTGAACGACAGGCCCAGACTTACGTTCCACATCGCCTTTCCATCTTTGGGAGAGCTAAAGCTTGCAATACATTTTAGCCACAAAGCTATACTATGTATTGCAACTTATTCATTGCGCTCGATCTTACATACAGCGCTTTCATCGGACTTTCGCAACTTTCGTGTGGTCTTCGACGTTTGAACCAATGAGACGGGATAACCTATTCAGGCCAGTTAAGGAGGGAGGGCTGGGTTTAGTTCATTTATATCTATGGCAAATTGTTTCACGGTTCTACTTTTTTCGCGACAGTTCGCATCCCATTATTCGATCATTCTTGCAGATTACGTTTGTTAATGCTTTACCTGACTTGATTGTTTCCTCAGATTTCTCTGTACGCCCGTGTTTGTGGGGATTTATGCAGGAAGTTTTCATCGCTGTACGGTTTCTCAAGGTCCGGTTTTCCATAGAATATCTATACACAGTATCACGCAAGCGACTCTACAAGGATTTGTTATCCATGCTTTTTCCACCTCCACTTTACCGCTCATTATATTCTCACCTTCCAGGACATGATGTACTAAAACGAGTTCGGAAAATGCATCTTTCTCCTGATACAAAAACCTTCTTTTACAAACTCCATACTGATACACTGCCGGTGAAATCATGGTTGCAGAGGAAAGGTATTTTTGTTTCTTCAGTTAACTGTCGTCTCTGCGATGTACCAGAGACAGTAGAACACTGTTTTATTAGCTGCAAAGATGCCATTCTATTTTGGGACATCCTTCAACGAACTGTTCAAAAATATTTTAACATTAACTCGCATACTATACGTTACCTTCTCCCAACGTCTCTTGATGAAGTGCCCTTTGACATGTTTTTCCTTATGGGACTGCACAGTCTGTGGAAAACGCGCATGCAAGACCGTAATGCAGAACTAACCACTGCTTCAAGTATGCATTTCATGCGTATGGCTCTCCATCTAAAGGACATTTACGAAGAACTTGACATCACACCAGACTGGCACCCCATCTTGATGAGGTGTTCATCCTTACCAGCCTCCACGTGTAACAAGCTTTGAAGAGTGACTTTTCCTGCTTCTCTGGACTTGCACAGTATATGCATGTAAGCTTTTGAATGCTTGTGCAGTGCTTGTGCGATTATTGTCGCTAAGTGAATGCATCACTACGTCATAGCGTTTGTGATAATTTCAAATACGCATTATAATAAATACCATGAAAGAAAGAAAAAAAAAAAAAAAGTGACACGGCGCAGTGGATAGCGTGCCCGGCATCTGTTGTTGCGGACCGAGCGGTCGTGGGTTCGATGCCCGTTAACGGTACCTTTTTTTTCTTTGCCATCTGACTGTGTACATTTTTTTATATGTCATTTCCGAGACGGAAATACGTCACTGAAGTCTTGGTGGACCCTGGCATAAAACACTTTCGTGTTAAAATTATGATTTGCGGCGTAGTGGATACCTTGCACGTGTGCTTGTATTTATAGTTGCTCCAAGAGAGTTTAGAACGGGCACTAGAAAGGTTCGCTCTTCCAGCTTTCTCGCTGTGACTGTAATGCGCGTTCCGCGCAGGCCTGGCGTTTTTAGAGCGCAGCTCTTAGGCACCCGTTCCTGCGTTGAGTGACGTCGCCGTTGTCGGCGTAACTGATAGAGTGAACGAAGACCAAAGAGCGTGACAAAGAGACTGCCCCAAGGAGTTTTACATCACGAGAGCCAGAGAGCCGCTGTGATAGCGTCTGCGGTGCCTCGTGCCTGCTCGCGCTTCTTCCCACTCGCGAGCGCCGCGTTGCCTTGACGCATGCGCATTTGCTTAACTTATCGCAAAAATCAAAGTACCTGAACAGCTTCGCTCAGATTTCGCATTAGGCAGTATCGTAATGGTCGGTTAAACTTTTTTTGTTGTCGTGCAGGACAGCTGCGTTCTAATTTTCGCAACTGGTCTGTTGAACAAGGGCGACATTAGGGCCAAGGCGGAGAGGCTTCCGGCGTCCGACGAATACGCACAGCTGCATATGAAAATGATCAGGCGCTGTTTACATTGATACCGTATTTGTTACATATAACCAAGGGCGTCCGCAGAAATTTTTTCAGGGGGGGGCAACCGCTGGATGGAGGTGGGGGGGCCGGGGGGGGTTATGGTAGGTTAGCACTAAAAAGGCACTATTTATGGTCTGAGTTACGCACGTGCGAAAAAAAAAAAAAATCGAAACAACGAATCATTGGACTGGAAAATACACAGGATTTTGTTAATGAACAAATAACTGAACGTAATGAGCAAAATGCGCAAACATAGCACCGCTCTCAATGTGTTAATTTTGGCGCAAAGCTAGAAACATGAAAAAAGACAGAGGAAAGAGTCAGAGGGGCACCACACTACGAACTGTTTATTGCCGGCAAAGATTGGAAATCAAGAAAACGTATACGCATGCGCAGGGGCGTGAAACTGTGACGTCAGCATGTCAATACGTAAGCTGTCCATTAAAAAAGGATATCTCATATTGATACGATACAAATGATATGCCACTGACACAGGCGGACCCATTCCTTGAATTATGAAACGCTTCTAAAAGTTATCTCGCCGTTTGGTCTCTGCTCTTGACAACAATCTTAGCTTGCTCGAAACGTGGCGCATATGAGCATGCCTTAAGATGCACCGGAAGATGCGCACCATCACTTTTACCAATACTATTGGCGTGCTCCCTCAGGTGGTCATTACGTCCCGTTTGTCCTATGTATAGGCCTTGCCATTGCCACAGCTCACAGGAATTTGGTAGACAACACCTTCGGCACGCCGCCTGAAGGGTTTCACGTGCCTCTTTTGGAACCCTTGCTGCTTAGGACTAGAGGTTCCCTGGCACAGCTGTGCCAGTTAATTTGGAGCGGAAAACACATAAGGAATTCCACGGCTGGTGGCCACCTTCTTCAGGTTATGGCTCACTTTGTGCACGCACGCACGGTAGAACTTGTGGTTTTGCACGCTCCCGTTCTCTCAAGTGCTCTTCCAGAGTACTGATTTTCACTTTCCGTAGCAAAGACTCGGCGACGTCAACCAAGACCATCCGAGGAAAGCCAGCCTTTTTGGAGTTTGCCAATAAGTGCAAATGCTACATCATGTGCGAACACGTCCCGCGCAACGCAGATTGAAGGCAATACAGAGCGATGCACATTGAACAATCATAAGACAATAGCGCTTTTGTGCTGCGAGGCAAGTAAGCGCAAGAAACATGATCGTTTTTCAAAGCCGGGCAAATATCTAAAAAACTGCAAACAATTGTCGGTCTGAAGCTCATGAGTGAAAGTTAGTCCCTTAGAATTCGTGTACAGAATGAAAGTTCATGGTTACACTCTGCAGAAACGTTCGTAACAGGTTCCAGTCGTGCGCTGTACTTCGCTACGATTTGCAAGCAGACAATGAAAGATGAACTTGTCGTTGCACAGTAGAGGATGTGAGCTCGTTGCCTAGTTGCAGCATTCGAGGTTGACTCTATTGATGCGAGCTCCTCGAGGGCTTCAACGATGGCCACGTAATGTTGAGAGAAGATCCTAATTGACTTGTATTTTGCAGACCACCTTGTTTCACACAGCATCGGAATGTTGGGCACCAATTTCCTTCGAAGTGCGCTCTCACGGAAGAAGTTTATGGTTTGCTTGATGATCCCTATTGTGTTGCGAATTTCAGAGACTTCGTTCAAATTGTTGATCACGAGATTGCTTGTGGCTTGCGCAGTGGAAAAATAGTGCCTTTGGAAGCTATTTCTGTATTATTCTGTTAACTCCGGCTTCTCTTCCAGTCATTGTGGAGCATCCATCATATACCTCTGTCCAACGAGGTTCGAAAGAATCAGCCCAGCATCCTTTAAAAACTTCAAGATTGCGGCGGCAATGCAAGCTGAGTTCAGCTGATTGAACTCAACAAATCCCATAAAATGCTCTCGAACGCAGGCATCCGTTCCTCTCTTCGTAAACGAAGCGAATAGACATCTGCCCTATAGACATCTGCTCTGTTCCTGCAATATCTGCAGTTTCGTCCGCAAGGACGGAAAAAGCAAATGCTGTGTTAACTTCAGCCACTATTTCCTCCCTCAGGATGTCGCCATAGATTGTGATGATCTCGTTCTGGACTCGGGCGGAAGTGTACTTTGCATTACCAGGACAAGATGCAAAGTGTTCTTGAAGCCGGGTATCTCCTGCTTCTACCCTAAAGTCAAGGAGATCATTGAAAACTCCACTGTCAGACTGCTTCCCGCGTACTGGCAAGTCATGCGTTGCACAAAATATAATGGTGGAAATGATCGGAAATAGTTTCTGGCGGTTCCTTTCAACTTACTCGTGCAGGGCTTTGTTTAGCTGCTGTACAACGGGTAATTTCTTGCCTGACATCACACCCATAAAGTTCCGTGAGGCGGCCATTGCTTCCTGGTACCATTGGGATTTCCCATGATTCCTGCACGCCTCGTGCATTTTTTTTGTTGTTGTTACTGAAAGTGCGCACGATAAAGCTACCTTGAGTACCCCGATGAACATTTGGAGGAAAGGCGACGCAGAAACGACAAAGGGCGCCTTTCAGTGTCGCTGAATACGCAAGCCAAGGGGCGTAATCTGCCAGTCATTGGTAGCGAAAAGTCCTCTTGCCAGGTGTTACATCTTTCTTAAAGTCATATGTAGCATTTGGCGACCATGGATTAGTCAGAAGGCGTAACTTAAAATTGTCTGGGATGCCCGCGAGTTTAGCTTTGTCTAGAAACTCTCCCAAATCATATTCTTGAGAAATGTTAGTTGCTTGCTTGCTGTTGTCACTGTTATTTAATCCCAAGCAAGGAGAAGTAGCATCGTGGCTTACTGTGTCGTGGTAGCTCACTGATGGTGGAACCTCTTCCATGGTGGCGACGACCTCAGGCACTGTCCGTTGGTGAAAGTCTGCATCACTAGGCTGGTCAACTTCTGCAAAATCGTCACACGCCACACTCAGAATCGTCCGCCGGACAGCTCAGTGACACTCCGTCAGACATCCGCGGACGCTTGAAGAAGCGTCGGATATCCATAATTGGGGACCGGACGAGGCAAAGCTGTCAGAGTTCCTGGTGGTTGACCACTAGAAAATATACGCACACTGACTGGAAGGATAATTATTCAAATGCGCACGTTAAAAACACGAAAGCATTATATTTACAAGGACATCTTATTTACAGGCTAATACACACGCTCACAAATTCATTCGTCTAGCTCAATCTCGCTCGCGCACCCGCACAGTCGAGCGACCGGGCCATGCACTGCTGGCCGCTCGTTGCTCTCTCGTTCAGTGTCCTGGTGTTTCATCTCCGCACAGCCATGCACTTCAACACACTGAACCACACAAGGAGAGGCGCACGGGTGCAGGGGCTTACCGTCTAAAAAACGGAACCATGTGGCCGTGTCGGCTCCCCTTTTAGACAGGACATTGTGCGCACCACAAAGGGGGAAGATGGCTGGAATCGTTTACGCGCTGGCGCCGCTAGGGTGGCTAGCGCCGCTCTGGCGAGGTTCCCCGTGATGGATAGCGCAAACAAGACGCTGGGCTGGCCATCATAAATATATTCCGACTCGCCGAATTTCCTACCTTGTTGAGGTGGCCCACACTGGAGGTGCACTCAACAAGATGCGTGCTCACAAGAGTTGCCGGCTCGGGCGCACCAGCGTATTCCGAACACAGTGAGCAACCAAGGCGAAAACACAATGCCCTGTACGGTGTCTCTTTTCGTGCCGCTATCTCTCTACAGAGCTGAACAACAGAAACCTCCCCTGAAGGGTCGGAACACATGCGTGCCGGCACGACTACCACGGACTTGGAGGCGCCCAGCGCCTGAACGTGTCCAAATGATTAGAACAGATCGCCCTTCAGCCCTTTTTAACGATGACACCTTTCGAAGACGGTAAAACGACACGTGCCCGTAAAACCTATCGACACGCGACAGTCCAGATGTGCCACCCAAAGCGTGAAAGCGGGGGCTGCGTTCACCCGCTTCGCAGGGTGCGTCGCCGGCCCATTCGTGGCGGCTCTTTTCCTTGCGTCGTTGACAACCATCAGTCACGGTTTAAGTGTTTAAGCATAGGCGCGTTGGCTGTAATCATCGCGCGGATGGGCACGGCTGCACGGATGTGTGTCGGGGGGCCAAAAAAGACTCCCATAGGAAGAAGGCTTGATTGTGCTTTCAAGGGGGACGAATAAAGCTATTGATTTTGCTTTGCTCTGTGTTATTGGTCTGGCCTTAAACTGGATCTAAACTTTAAGGTGGTGGTCACCTTTAATGATATTTGATTGGCTGATCTTCTGATGGCATTTTTGAATAACCGTCGCAACTGGCTTGTTAACCAAATGAGTGAGTCAAACAACTTTATTGATGCTTGTTAACCAAGTTTTTTTTTTTTTTTAACGCGAGCAAAATCTCGATAGCCAGTACAGTCTGAGCTGAAGCTCCAGGCAAACCCTGTACCACGGCTATACTTAGGCTCTAACCAAATGAACAATGAGTACAGTAGGTACTGCAAAGTCTGTCCTTTTTTGTAAATTAATTTCTGCTTCTGATTATATAAATACATCCTCCGTCGTGACTCGTCAGTGAAGTCACTTCCTACGAGTACTCATGTCGCCTTCGTGCACGCTGTACTTCACTATTCTTTCGTCAGGGTTTGGACACATTCCTAAAAAACTAACATCCACATGCAGCAGTATTTTATTTTGAGATGCGTATGACATTGCCGCAACATTAACTAAACATATAAGCAATATAAATACATGACTCCCGAAAATGGTAAGGCGATTTAATTTGCATGAGCATGAAGGCCCGCTGTTGTGAAGGTATAATCGACGCCTTATAAGGACCAACAACAAGGGCAACTTGAGCTCCACAACAAAGCACAGCATGCAACTTGTACAAGCCCACAAGCTTTCTGAGTGACCGATATAAAAGCATTGTTTGGGAGCTTGGGTGGTGATAGGCACGACGCCATGGGATATTGTTACAGTCTTTTAACGAAGTGTAGCGGTAATGATTTCTTGCTAAATGTAGCCGTCAATATTGTGAGAACTGAAGTTCTTGTGTCAAAACTGCGTAAATCTCTTAGTTCAGGAAAAGAAAACATGAAACTTGTACCTCAGAATTATTCGCTATCTTCAATAGCCATCGCAGGCAGTCTCACTGCCATGACTTGACGTCTAGATTTGTCATAGTCTGTAATGTGCAAAATTGGTTCGCAATCCTGAAAGTTGTTCCATACGGACATGCGAGACCGAAGTGTGTTAATCAAGCTTCGCAGCTTTTCGCTAGTGCAAAAAATTATCCCTATATATATATATATATATATATATATATATATATATATATATATATATATATATATATATATATATATATATATATATATATATATGCATAAAGAGAACTTCTCTGGCTACCGTCATAAAATTTGTGAAAAACTCCTTCGTGCTACAATATAAGAAACAAAACAAATATTTGTTTTATCGTAACAGTTTCGGCTGGCGCGCGGTCCAGCCTTCTTCGGAGGATGTAATTGAAACGACATGGCCCAACCTGCTGCACCAGGGCCGCCCGCCCAGTTTGGGTGCCAGACGAGAATTTCAAAAAAAAAGAGAAAAAAAGAAATAAAGGAGAAAAGAAAAGAAGAAAGAGAGAAATAACGAAGGCAGCAACAGCGACCATTGCTTTGTTGGGGCATTCGTCAACAGCTGCAGAACGAGGGAGGGAAAGAACAGCGGTAGGAAAGACAGAGAGCCGCCGGAGGCGAGCGAGGCGGGCGGTTTATCCCTGTCTTATCTTCGTAGGGTAGATAAAAAGGCGGCCTGAGCAAGCGACCAAGGAAAAGGGGAAAATAGAATTGTCGCTTTTACACATCACACACATGGTCCGAGTTCAGATGGTACCGCAGTTAGCCCGCGGCGCCGGGCCGTACACACACGAGAAGAGATACGTACGACCCGCTCTAGCTTTGGGAAAACTTTGGCCACGATACAAGGCCAAAAGTACCCCCCCCCCCTCTCTTTCATATATATATCCCGAATTCCAGGGGGGGGGGGGGGCAGATGCCCCCCACTTGCCCCCCCTTGCGGACGCCCATGACTGTAAACAAACATTAGCCGAGATGGGAGCTTTTCCAGCATATGAGCCCCTAAAACCCCCATGCCGCAATCATTTACTCCGTGGTAGCGGAGTGATGGGAGTTTTAAAAACCATTTTTGGTCGTTAAGTATGTGCGTGTGTGTACGGGCATCTGTTTAGCACGCCGGTTTGAAGCTCCAGTGCCTTGTGTGGGTCGCCGTGTGAGCATTTGTCGACAGACAACGAAATTATCGGTGCAGCGACGATTTGCAACGGCCGGTTGGTTTGTGTAGACGTGTATAGGACTATTTTCTACACATGAACCGTTCTGGTCAGAGACAAGTTCAACTCGCGCCAGCGTCCGACCGCGAACACATCGAGCTGGCTTTCGCGTGTTTATTCTCCCGTCAAGCGGCAATGCCCATGCACACGAGTGCAAGCCTCCGACACGCCACGGATACCTCGCTTCAACGTGCCGAGTTACGAAGTGCGAAGAATAATTTCATCGGTAACAAAAGTAAGCTGTTGCGATCGTCAGCGGGTTGTTTCTGGAGTTTCACCGGCTAAAACTTCGAAGCAGTAAAAAGTAGGCTTCGCTATGTCATCGGCATCAAGCCGGCCGGCGGCCGGTATGAGAGCTGCGCCGGCGACGCGCTCGCCCCGACCACCGGCAACGCTTGCTTCTCGGAGTGTCACCGAACCGATGTTTCACCGGCTGCAACTTCTAAGCGGTAAGAAGGCTTCGCTACGTCGTCGGTACAAAGCCGGCGGCGTAGCGAACTCGCACCGCCACACCGGTCGCCGTGGTGAGTTCTACGAGCTCGCACCGGCCACCGGTGAAGCAAAGAATATCTTTCACAGAAAATAAAAGCTGCTGGAATGAATAAGTTTAAATTGTCTCTTTTGCGCCATGCAACCACCGTTGTCAAACGTCTAGCGAGAAGGCGAGCGCCGATACGAGACAGATTGAACCAACATGCGACCGCCGATGCACTGCGAGCAACAGGAACCGCGACTACGAGCCGTCTCGTTCGTTGCAAGTGCATCGCTCGGTAGCTTAACGCGGATAGCGGACTCGGATAGCAGCAGTGTGTGTGTAAAATAACGGCGACGAAAACTGTACAGCAGCAGGCATTTTGTGATCGCGAGCCGTCGTTCATCGTAGAGCCGTGCCGTACTCCTGGGAGAGGCCTAGCGACGCCGTCGGCCACAACGCGGTATGCCGGCGGGGCGACGCGGTTCTTCGCCGGTGTTGCTCTTGAATGTGTGCCGCTGAAGCGTTCGTGCACGGCCGCTCGTGGTTCGTGTACGATTATGTGCATTTTACAGACTCACGCACAGTACTGCTAAGGCGGATACATCCCATGCGACAGAGTGCCAGCTGATAATCAAAATTCGCTAATTAAAAAGGCGTTGAATGTTAGGCGGGTTTATAGTAAAAGATCGGTGTGCCTCAGTGGTTTCAATAAGCCCACCGCAAATTTACACGTACGCCATGAATGCTTGTTGCTTAATTACACGGAAAAGAAGTGTCCCATTTGAGCTCCATTGGAGGTCAACATGTGGTTTCACGCTTCACAACCAAAGTTTGGTTGTGAAGCGCGGGTGGCGAGCGGTTGTCAGTGTGAGTGTTGTATTACTCTGCGAATGTTGTGTGCATGTTTGTGTACGTGTGATCGAGTTTGTGTGTTTCGATGCTAATTTAATTAAAGATACTCTGGCGCATGGTGCGACAGCGAAAAGCATTCTTTTTTTTCGATGGTTATAAAAATTTACTCCTCTATAATTACCTGGAAAAGCTCCCCTATGGATGTAAACAAATACTCCCCTCAGTCCATCCAAAACCTCCGTCCTTAAGGGGGGTAAATTTTTTACTCCCCTGGACGGAGTATATAAAACCCCATCGGGGCGTGCGCTAGAGGACAAGTCCATTTACACCCACCTCTGTAAGCGAAAAAAAGCCGAGATGGGAGTAAATCGACTTGTCCTCTAGCGCACGCCCCGATGGGGATTTTATATACTCCGTCCAGGGGAGTAAAAAATTTACCCCCCTTAATCCAATTATTCATTCCAGCAGCTTTCATTTTCTGTGAAACATATTCTTTAGGGGTGTGCGAATATCAAAATTTTCGAATACGAATCGAATACGAATATCCACCTTCGAATATCGAATCGAATATCGAATATCAAAGGAAAAATGCCTCCCCACCCTATTGAAAATTTATCCACCATGTGGGATGGTGGATTCCACCATCCACCATTATGGTGGATTATGGTGCTGGAAGATGGTGGCACAAGGTGTATGCTGGATGCTGGCGTATGATGGATGCTGGGAATAGCGGAGCGTAAAACGGCTCTAGCGTCGGGACCATCGTGATTAGCTGTTACACATAAATAATTGTATAGAAGGCGATGTAGAAAGCATTAGTACAAAAAAAGAAAAAAAAGCCGTATGCAAAAAAAAAAAAAAACTTCCGCCACCGAGAGTCGAACGTGCGACCTTCGGATCTCGAGCCGAGTACTTTACCACTACGCCACGCTAACAGTTGCTTTGAGTTCTGCAAAACGACTAGTCAACATACGAATACACCGTTTGGCTTCAGCTTTGTATGTCTCATACTGGACACAGACGCGATCTTCACATCCTACTAAAATTTGCATAGTTATTAAACGCGAACAAACTGCTGCCGGTAACGAATGGCACGTCGATAATGGCAACAGCACTAACTTGTAGAATTCACAACGTAACTCCAAAAAAAGTGTCAAGTGGACCGAGGAGCGGGTATAGTGAACCGAATGTTACAGCTAAGTTTAATTGCCGTTTCTCGCTTTTTACAAAGGGCGACATGTGCAGAGGCTTTATGTCGACTCAAATCTCATTCGATAAATACGCGCGTACAGTTGATTGAGTATTGTGATGCTTTTCTCGCGCAACCTACAGCGCAGCCGTGCCAGCGCACTGATCTGACGCTGTATCATTAGCTACAACTGCAGAACAGCTCGGCCAAACGCAAGTGCAGTGCGCGGGAAAAATATGCCACCATATTGGTTTAGTAAGGCGTTCTAATTGACAAGTCTATGTTCTCGCATACGTGTCAGAGAAGCGCCGGCGAGTGCGACCGGCGGCGGTTGGTGAGCGGAGGCGTTTGCTGAAAGCGCGTCGCATCTATGCTGATCGCTTCTTGTGCGGACACCGTACACAAGAAAAAATGCTTCATTTAGGTTAGCCGATGCCACAGCTATGCTGTAAAGTCATTCGTACTCATCGGAATCGTGTATCCTGAAACCCAGAAGTGCCGATAACACGTAGACGGACTCGGTCGGTAAGCTATGCCTAACCTTTGGTGGCAATCATGGTGGTAGAATATGATGGTGGAAGTGTTACTTGGTCGGGCTTATCTCGACGCAGGCCGAAGGTAAAAGTTTGTGCATTTTAGCTTCGCACGCATTTTCACTGTTACCTTAAAGTGCCACTGAGGTAAGTGAGTGTGCAAGAATTGCCAGAGTTGCGTTTCTAGCGTGACGGTATCAAGCGGCGGCTGTTTTCTGGTCTACCCGCTGGAAGGGCTCATTTACTTCTCGGCAACTGCGCGCCGATGTAACACAGATACTGTCGCTGTTCACACCGACACTTCTAGACTTGTAAACATCACAATGGAGCAGCACATCGCGGATGTAAACCTGATAAGTACGTGCGTAAAATGTAAACATTCACGGCTGCCAGGGGCGTAGCCAGAAATTTTTTTCGGGGGGGGGGGCGGGGGGGGTTCTACCATACTTTATGTATGTTCGTGCGTGCGTTTGTATGTGCGCGTGTATATATACGCCAGCAAAACTGAAAAAATTCGGGGGGGGGGGTTTGAACCCCCCCAACCCCCCTCCTTCTGGCTACGCCCCTGACGGCTGCTGTGCTCCAGAAATCTTGAGGCGGTTACGCCGCATGAACAAAAAAAGCGTGCTGACAAGCTTAATGATCGGCGTTGGCTTCTTTGAACTGTAAACATATTTTTCTACACATTGAACAGCAAAACATTAGAAGTGACAGTGATTTCACATAATGTCACGTGCACTTCCATCATGCACCGTCATCCAGCTTGTTCACCAAGCCATCCACCGAAACATGTTTTGCTCGCTACCATCAGCCAGCATTTTCCACTTAACACCAAAAAAAACTCGCCACCACCACCACCATCTGCCACCATTTTTCCACTCTCGCCACCATCTGCCATAATTTTTCCACTCTCGCCACCATCAGCCAGCATTTTCCACTTAACACCAAAAAAAGCTCGCCACCACCACCACCATCTGCCACCATTTTTTCCACTCTCGCCATCATCGGCCATTATGACCACCACAGTTTCCACCACATCCACTATTGTTTCCACCTTGTCCACCAAGAATTCCAGCATCCACCAACCCACGATTTTCAATAGGGCAGTAACAATATTTTATTTAACATGTAGCTATTTGAAAAAAAAAAAAAAGATTAACAGACTGACTGGCAACACAACATACACTGCTATCTCCAGAACACAATGTCCAGGCTAGCACAATGCACATCACAACACAAGCAAATATCACGGCACAATGAAAGTAATGTCTACATGTTATCATGAAGAAATATGAGTTGCTCAGAAATACGAGTTGCTGAGCAGGCGCTTCCGTCTACAGAGACAACCCCCCTGCCACTGAAAAGGCACGCTCGCTTGGAACAGAAGTGGCTGGTATAGGCAGTTATATGGGGCAAAGCTTTGCCAGACTGGGGTATCTGAACAGTCCGCCACCAGTCACGTGGGTCACTGTCTTTCTTCAGAAGTGGTCCCACATAGTGAACGAGTGGTAGTGCGGCACGTTACGGCCGCATAATATTGAAAATGTACGGTTACATGATCGCCAACAGCGCTGCACGTCGGAGATGCACCAGCAATAAATCATACCTATTGGGGCGCTCGTCGCAGGCAGATATCGTGCCTCCGTGTACTTAGGATGTTTATCGCTCCTCTCGGCAACGTTTTTAGCGATACGAACGCAGCAGAAATGTGGAAGACGAGTTATTTTATGCATGATAATCGAATCGCATATTCGAATTTTTCGAATATTCCAAGTTATCGAATAGTCGAAACTTTTCGAATACACGATTTTCGAATCGAATACGAATATTTCGAATGTGATATTCGACGAATATTCGAAACTTTCGAATATTCGCACACCCCTAATATTCTTTGCTTCACCGGTGGCGGGTGCGAGCTCGTAGAACTCACCACGGCGACCGGTTTGGCGGTGCGAGTTCGCTACGCCGCCGGCATGGTACCGACGACGTAGCGAAGCCTTCTTACAGCTTAGAAGTTGCAGCCGGTGAAACATCGGTTCGGTGACACTCCGAGAAGCAAGCGTTGCCGGTGGTCGGGGCGAGCGCGTCGCCGGCGCAGCTCTCACACCGGCCGCCGGCCGGCTTGATGCCGACGACGTATTGAAGCCTACTTCTTACTGCTTCGAAGTTTTAGCCGGTGAAACTCCAGAAACAACCCGCTGACGATCGCAACAGCTTACTTTTGTTACCGATGAAATTATTCTTCGCACTTCGTAACTCGGCACGTTGAAGCGAGGTATCCGTGGCGTGTCGGAGGCTTGCACTCGCGTGCATGGGCATTGCCGCTTGACGGGAGAATAAACACGGGAAAGCCAGCTCGATGTGTTCGCGGTCGTACGCTGGCGCGAGTTGTGGAGAAAATAGTCCTACACGTCTACACAAACCAACCGGCCATTGCAAATGCTCGCTGCACTGATAATTTCGTTGTCTGTCGACAAATACTCACACGGCGACCCACACAAGGCACTGGAGCTTCACACCGGGGTGCTAAACAGATGCCCGTACACACACGCACGAACTTCACGACCAAAAATGGTTTTTAAACTCCCATAGGGAGTTTCTAACCACGTGACACGCACGTCACAACCAAAAATACTTTTTGAACCTCCCATAGGGAGTTTCTAACCACGTGATCTAAAACTCCATGGGGAGTATAACAAGGTCATGTCGTTCATAAACTCCCTCATTAAAGGGACCGACAACTGATTTGTCTCGACCCAGCTTTTTACGGCGAGACAGGAAGCTTACCCTTCGTAGCGTTTGTAGGTGCAATGGTTTATCCTAAAAGCACGTAGTTATTTTATAAGCAGTATTTTTCGATATGAAAGGCTCCAAACACGCATGAAGGCTTGCTCCAGCAACGCTGACAATTGATAGCAATGCCGCTAGCCCTTGTGAAAGCTGTCGTTGTTTTGCTTTCGCAGGAGTTACTGTAGCTATGCTTAACCACCTTTATTTTGAGCTTTCCAGCCATTTTTGAAAATAGCAAGCTGTTACAATGAGATGATGTGGCTTTATACACCTTCTCGGTATTTGTACAGCGTTGTGCGCGCCTGCGACCAAGGTTGCCTGCGCCTGTGTCATGGATGGCTTTTCGCGGCATGGGATCATTACGGCAAGCGAAGGCAGCGCCACTTTGTTGCATACAACTAACGCAGGCCTATATGTACATTTTTATGGAGTAATATCTTTTAATATAAAGAAATGAACAATATTTCAGTACTAACAGAAAAGTCATCGAACGCATACGCCAATCAATGGTCACGTGACCGGCTTCATCGGACCGTGTATGATTTTGCCGCCAGAGACGCCAAAGGTCATTTTTCGCGACTTTCAATGAAGAAATAAAAATATAAATCCGCCTCTCACGAGATAAACAGGATTGGTTTGAGTCAATGCGACGGACAATCTTTCCATCAATGCAGTCATCTCATTTCATGTTCTGGGCAGTTGTCGGTCCCTTTAAGCAAGGGGCGTTTTACGACGACATGTGCAGACTTCACTCCGCTACCACGGAGTAAATGATTGGGGCATGGGGGTTTTAGGGGCTCATATGCTGGAAAAGCTCCCATCTCGGCTAATTTTTGTTTACAGTGGTATACATTGTTCTTCTTCGTTACTGAATCTCGCTTTATAACTACGCGTTCTAAGGCAGCCCGACCTTGCTTCAAACAGTAAAGCGCTTCCCCTTGAATTATCATAAAGCCTTTCCCTCCTTATTTCGTTTTTTCCCTTTCGGTAGTTACTCAGAGCCGGCTTCTTTTCCATCGCTGCCATCCAATAAGTCCGCTCCGCCTCTCTGACCTTCCGCTTAATGCTCCTTGTTGCCATATCGCCCGCACTGCTAGCCGTATATTTACCGGTGAGCCTCCTAGTTCTTTTTTCTCCACTGCGTGTCAACACTTTTTCTATACAAATACCTGAAAGCCTTCTCTGCCCATCTATTCTTCTTCATTTTCCTCAGCCTCTCTTCGAATCTCATTTTGCTCTGAGCTTCCCGCACTTCAAAGCCTGTCCATCTCATATCACCCTTTACAGCCTCATTTGTCGTCTTCCCGTGAGCGCCCAACGCGAGGCGGCCCACCGTCCTTTGATTTACATCCATTCCTGATTGTACCTCTGACTTCATGCACACCACTGAGTTCCCAAATGTAAGCCCCGGGACCATCACACCCTTCCACAGCCCTCGAAGCACCTCGTACCTATTGTAGCCCCATAAAGCTCTGTGCTTCATAATTGCAGCATTCCTCTTTCCCTTTGCTACCGATGCTTTCTCTTGTACCTCCATATATATATCCCCCTCATTTACCCATACTCCGAGGTACTTGTACTCGCTTACCCTCGGTATTTTTTGGCCCTGTATAAAGACCGCATGGTCTTCATGATCATTGAATACCATCAATCCACATTTTGTTGCACTAAATTCTAGTCCTAGAGCCTCACATTCCCTTCCGCATATATCTGCCAGTCGCTGTATATCATCTTGACTGTCCGCAAATAAGACAATATCATCAGCATAAAATAGACCTGGAAGCTTCTGCTCAACCATCGTGCCGACCTGTTTGTGTGACAAATTAAATCCAATGTTGCTACCTTCTAGTGCTTTTTCCATCCTCACCATGTACAGCATGAATAACAGCGGGGACAAAGGACATCCCTGTCTCAGCCCCTTGCTAATTTCAACGCTGTCCTTGCTACTTATTCCTTCCCATTCTATACAAACTGTATTTTCTCGGTATATTTCCCTCAAAAGCTGTATACAGTCGTCACCTATGCCCACTTCTTCCAGTATATCCCACAAAATTTCCTGATTAACGTTGTCATACGCCCCGGTAATATATAAGCTACGTATAAGGGCCTGTTTTCTATTTTCGATATTTCTATACACTGAGTAAGAACAAACAGATTATCGTCTAACCGCTTGTCGATTCGAAATCCATTCTGAAGTTCTCCCAAAATATCATTTTGTTCCACCCACGCTTCTATTTTTAATTTTACTGCCTGCATCGCCAACTTGTATAGCACCGATGTAATGGTTAGCGGTCTATACGATCGAATGTTATCCTTTTCTCCCCTGCCTTTATAAAGTTCATTCTACTTTTTCGCCAACTGTCTGGTATTTCCCTCTCCTGTAAGCACTTTTCTACGGCTTTCAGCAGTGCTTCTTTAGTGTTATGTCCGAGTTCGTTAATGAGGCTGACGGGAACCCCATCTAAGCCCGGTGTAGTGCGCTTAGGAATTTTTCCTTCGGCTTTCTTCCAATTGAAATTCTCTAGTACTACATCTTCGTCGGTTACACTTCGGATACACTTCGGATACACTTCTTTCATGCACAGCGCCACCACGCGGCGAGCGGACGCGGAGCGCGCACGCGACGGCCCGAGGAGAGCGTTTGCCCATGCACTGAAAAATAGAGGGGGCGCTGGACGAACATAAATGACAGGTCATAGCATGAAAATCATGATATGAATGTCATAGGCGGCATGATTTACATGCCACGGTGCTAGTGCTCTTGCAGCCGCTTCATTAACTTGATATATACCAAAATTGGTATGGCGTGACAAGTGTATGAGAGACATAAGTGACAGGTCCAATCGTGCAAATCTTGACATGCATGTCATGTACAGCATGATTTACATGACATGGTCTCGGGGCGCTCGCGACCGTTTAATTAGATGGATATATACCAAAATTGGCACTACAAGACATTTCTCTATGGCAAACATAAATAACAGGTGATAACATGAAAATCATGACATGCATGTCATGTACGCCTTGATATACACGCCCCCTCATGGTGTGCTTGCAGCCATTTCGCTATCTTGACATGTACCACATTTGGTATTGCATGACATGACTGCATGAAGAACATAAATCACAGGTGGTAACACGAAAATCATGGCATGCATGTCATGTACAGCATAATTTATATGCCATGCTCATGGTGCGCTCGCAGCCGTTTCCCTAGCTTCTTATACACCAAAACTGGCATTGCGTGACGTGATTTTATGGCGAACCAAAATGACAGGTCCGCACACGCAAATCATAGCATGAATGTCATGAACGGCATGATTTACATGACGCGGTCTTGTTGCGCTTCTGGTCGTTTTGTTAACTGGATATACACCAAAATTGGTATGGCATGACATAAATGACAGGTCTTGCATTGTGTATACCAGAATATACGTTTCATTATATAAAAGACTGTACATGCATGCGTGACAAACATGGGATATATAGTAAACTAGATGTCATGACATGAATGACCTCATTTTTCTCAATGAGAAACAAGGCGATGTATGCAGCTCTCTGCTGGCTGCTTTGCATTACATCGATTCCCACAGCGCGTGGGATCTGCCGGATATTTTTTAAATGCAAAGCATTTCTTAGCGAACCTCAGGCACTTTGGCCGTTTCTAGCTACCTATCTATCTAGCCGCCTACGTCTGGCGGCTCTCCTGGTCGTCTCCGTAACTTGTAATATACCAAAATTGGCATAGAAGGGGATGAGTCTATGACGAACACGATTCACTGGTCATGGCATGAATAACGCAAAATACCTGTCGCGTACGTCATGAAACCCTTTCTCTCAGTCACGTGTGGCACATACCCGTATACCAGAGTTCATGTTATGCAGGTATTTGCCACAGGTGATACAGAATCTCAACCAACACAGTCACAGTGAACACACACATTAACATGCAAGGAAAGTGATAATAATAAGAATTGTTGGCGTTTTATATCCCAAAACCATGATATGATTATGGGAGACGCCATAGCGAAGGGCCCCGGAAATTTTGACGATCTGTCATTCTTAACGTGCACCGAGATCGCGCAGTGCACGGGCATCTAGCATTTTCACTCAATTGAAATGCGACCACCGCGGCCGGGATCGAACCCGTGACCTTTGGGTCAGCAGCCGAGCACCGTAACCACTACACCACCGCTGCGGACGCAAGATAAGTGAGGGAGCTGAAGACAGAGCACCCGTGGAAGACGCTCATATACCATCCACTCGTCCACGTGGTCCGCAACGTGGACTACGTGGATTACAAAAAAAAAAAAAAAAAACCGGGGTCAATGCTTCCCTACAATAAATCTGCCGAGAGAACCAGGCCGCTCATAATAACCGTTGACTTCAACACTGACGTATCAGGACCCAACAAAGCCTGGTCCTTACACAGGGTGAAAGACGGCTTGGATGTGGACAGGGCACCAATAGACCTCGCTGCCACGTCCAGGACAGGAGGCATCATAGATCATTTCATCGTAAGGTCAGGCATCCAGGATTTCCATCAGCTGTACTATACCTCGCACTTCACTAGACTTACTCCCCTCGTAGCCGCGATTACGAAAGGATCCGACAACATGTCCGGTCAAGCTGCAGGTGCTGACTGATCATGGTGATGATGACCTTGTTCAAGAACTGCCAAGAACCCCTTCTACATATTTGCACAGGTTCATGAAACGTGCGTGCGTTCTCCGTCATAACGGGCAAGTACGGTATAAGCATAACAACTGTAACGCAACTGTAACAACTGCACTGTGACTGTAACGTACGTGCAGTGCGCATGCGCATGTTAACTCGGCTGCGTACCACATATCCAGGGACACTTTCCTGAATGAAGCTTAGTTGCGAGTAATGCCTGTCCTGTGTTCCTTTTTTGTCCTGATCGGATTCGAGCTATCCAGTATTGAATAACTTAAGCACTACATATCAGCTTAGTGCGTCTGGTGTTGGTAACACCACGTGTTGCTGTTGGCATCGTTACGCAACTGTAAACAACTGGTTATATAATACATATGCGACTCTTCAACATATGAGTGTGCGTATACCACTACCACATTTCTCTAGCTTTATTCTGTAACGTTCCGCTCAATATGAAAAATTACGCCACAGTCACCATCCCGCGCATGCTCTCGAACGCGAGAGCGTGCGTACTCTCGCGTTCCTTTGTATTTCCAGCCGCACCCAAGGATCGCGAATACAAGGGAACGCAAAGTCTAACGTACGTAAACCGCTTCTGGGACGCGGCACTAAAGATCTCTCTCTTTTTTTGTAATCTGTCGCCGTCATTTCTGAAGAGTACGATATTCCATCTTCAATGGCGCGCCAAGAAAACATGTCGGTGGCGGCGGCGCGCCGATCAGTTGGCGTCGGCAGCGGCGGCGCAGCGAAAACGGTCGGCGGCGGCGCGCCGACGTCTCGGCGCACACATCTCTAGATCATGCTCTAGATATCATGCAGCCCCCTCCGTTACAGTGTACTAAGTGTACTGTACTTCCGTGGCACTGTACTTCCGTCTGCATGTTTTGAAGCCAAGATGGCGGCGCCCACGAGACGCGAATGGTTTGTTTACCTCCATGGTTTACGCTGAGTCGTGGTGCAAAAGAGGCGTCCTCACCATGCCGGCTTTTTGCGCGGCCTATGAGCACTGGCGGCCGAGATAGTGTACTCAATCACAACTGCCCACGTGAGAAAAAAAAAAGAGAAATGTGCTCAGTGGATCGCTGCTGTGAAAGGAAGTAATTTCAAGCCTTCGAGAACTACCGTTCTCTGCTCGAAACATTTTCGTGACAGTCAGACAGTGGCTACCATCAGAGTGCATCGGGGAGACAGGGACTCCGGTGAAATCTGAACGACTGAGGCCAGGCATGGTGACAGCGATCTTCATTTACGAACGGAATGAATCGAGGCGTCGAGAACAGCATTCTCGAAGAGGCGGAAAGATGAGGCAAGTTGTAGCTTTTAATGCCGAGTGTTGAAAAATAAGTAGTAAGGCCATTCCACTCCAAGGTGGATAACCAGCAAAGCTATGTAGCACGCGGCACGGAGGTGACACAGAATTTCGATGAGAGGTACAGGGAGTCCCTTTTGAATTTAGCGTACACTGCTTCATGCGATGCCTCCGATATTGGGGCTGTGATGGAGGTTTGTGAACGCACGTCCCAACATATTCCTTCGACTAATGGAAACCATCGTATGCCGGTATCCCCTTTGAAGACAATCGTGCGATAACTGCAGCTTGATCAACGTGCTGTGTGCATATTTTTTTGTTCTTTTTATTCTTATATACTAGTTTTTGATGGCGCGCTCTTTCAAGCTCACAGAGTATAAACATGCATTATTTGGAATTTTGGTTGTTTCTGGTTATTGTGGGTGGAGCGCTGCACCCACAATAACTACAAACAACCAAAGGGCGCCCCTCTTCCAGGCCCCCCCCCCCCCCATTTACAGTTCCTCGAGTCGCGCCTCCCACAACCTGCTCAGACCTAGCAGTGTCGTCCAGCAGCGGTGATAAAGCAGCCTGCGGGCGTAGCTAGCACTGATATATATGCGACGTGCATCAGTTCGGTTGCTGTACCTAACGTCGCTGCGTCCAGGATCGGAGGCATCACAAGCTTTCTGCAGCTGCCCTGGTTTTGCACTGCCTCCGTGATCGGCCCACCGATAAGAGAGGCAGTGCAAAGCGACGCTGTCATATTTGTTGCACGACTCATGTCGATGCCGCGGACGCGGGATGCCGACTGTCAATTTTCGCGTTTGATGATGCATCTAAGGCTTTCGCCTGAATAACGTGGTAATGGTCGCCTACATCAGGGGCATAGCCAAGGGAGGGGTTGCCCCCCCCCCCCCCCCGAGAATTTTCAATTTTGCTTGTGTATATATACACGCACGCATACAAGCACCCAGCCTCCTGAAAAAAATTTCTGGCTACACCCTTGACCTACATATGAAAGGTTAATCGAGCGATGCGATCGGAAGTGAGCGTCGTTGTGCATGGTCGACACGACATGCCCAGCTACGGAGATAATCCGTACTTTGGTGACACGAGTCCGATCTATTGCAACACGGCGCACACGAGTCCGGACTTCTGTGACGCCATTCAGTTTGCCTTGCACGTGGACTCGAACGCATTGTTGCGCATGGATTCCCTACTTCTGCGACACAGTCGAGTCTGACATCTTAATTGTATGGTGCGCACAGCGAAAGAATGCGTCCCAACTTCTGCAACATGCGGGGTTCATTCATGCCGCTCATTAAAGCGGCCGATGTCGCACAGGCACTTTCGAAATGCACAGCTGATGGCACAGATACCTTACGGGAAAGCAAAACTGCAGGGGCAAATTTATCCGCCAAATTTGGCGGCAATCTGGCAGCATTGACCCCCGAGTCTGGCAACAGACTTCTGCGACACAACCATCCATTCTTCATCCAGTTCACAACCATCCGTTCTATCATACAAAACACAATAAACAAAGCCACGAGTGTTTTAAGCCGCAAGCACAAAGATTAGGCATATCGATGTTTTCTCCATCATTCCCATTGTGGCTGAACGATCGCAGTGCCAGAGTTCCCTCAAGCAAATATTGTAGTAAACCCTATGGCCAAAACACGATGACAAGTGCAGACCGAGTGACATCTGGTATCGCAAGCTTACGAATCTTCCCCCCAAAGAAAGGCGCAAATGCACACCTCCGAGACGGTTTACCTGTGCGCGACGTACAATTTCGGAGGCATGATGATGATGACTTGCTGCTGAACGGGTAGTGCACTGCACAAGCACGAAACACGGAAGTAGAAAGAGACTGCGCTCTTTCCTGGCTCTCTTTCTTCTTCTATCCTTCGTGCTTGCACACTACGCTACCCATTTAATGATATGAAACAACTAGCCTGCAAAAAAATCTTATTGCAACTTCCTGCTGTGTCCTTTCGAACGGGTGGGTGTAGTTACACCCTGGGACATATATACAGCAGAAAAACACACATGTCACACTGGAGAAACCCAGTAAATATAAATTAAAAAAAAATGAACAAACAATGACTTCACCAAATAGTGACCGCCTCCTAGCATGCACTTTCAAACACCTGTAAGTTGGCTTTCTTGCAAGAACAGTTTCCCCACAAAGTCTTTTTTCCGAGACCGCTTTTCTTGCTCTAAGCGTGTTCACCCCTCCACATTCCAGCGAAGGTGTGGGAGCACCACAAAGGCTTTTCAAGAACACCACAGGAGTGTTGTGCCTCATTGTAAGTTCCCTCATATACAGAGAGAAAGGCAGAAACGAAAGACGGGGATTAGCGGTGTTTGTCTGCTAGTCTGTGGTTTAGGCTGTTCGTGTGGAAAACAAACTTACTCGCACATTTGCAGTAACTATATTGCAAGCTGTCAATTTCAGTGGTGCATACCTGCTAGAGGTTTTCTGTTTGCGGAGTTACGACTGGCCTAGCTATATACACTTGCACTGTAAAAAAAAATGCACACATTATTTTTGTCGATATAATGATCGCCCTGCTCTTTCTCCATCTGTTACTTAAACCTCCATCACTCTTTTCTGCAGCTGATGATGTTCTTCCGGAAAGGTTCGGAACATGAGTCTCTCTGTTCTACGAAATGCTTCTTAATAAAGAATGCATCCTCAATAGTTGGTGACATGTCACATGCTGCTTGAAGTTGTCTACCGAGGATGTGGCTGACCACCGAAATTCACATGGACAAGTTTTGTTAATGTGACTGAGGTGCGAGATTTGACTTGCGAGTCTGAAAATGGCCTTTAAGAGTATTTAAAGGAGTACTGACACGATTTTGAGACATCGCAAAAAGGACATTTTACGTTTTCCTTGGTATGCAGTGTTAATGCTCTCCACACACCGAAGGCCGACAAGACATATAAAATATTTTACTTTGACTTTAAAGTTTTCGTCACTTAGCATCTGCAAGCCAGCCCCACCCCAATTGACATTATCACGACGAGTCAACGCAGTTCACTGGGTTCGCCAACTCTGCGTCCTGCACGCAGCTTAAATCACAGAAGTAGCTGTCTTAGTCACTGGTAGACAATTCATTGATCGTTGTTTACGTGTGCCATGAGCAGATGACAGACCTGCCACTAGTACGTCGTGAGTTGCTGTCTCCCCGTAACATCACACTGCGATGACACTTAACTGATAGGCCGCCCCCTTGATATCGAAACTGAAAGTGTTTTTTTAAGGTAGCAGTATTAAAAACATTCGATGAATTCCCAGGCAACACGATACTCTTTTTAGTGTTCTGAGCACGAGTGTTTTTATTTAACACAACAGTAAAAAAATATTTAAAGTTCGTGTCAATACACCTTTAAATCTCTGTAGGTCCACAAGCAAGAGTCAATATAAAAGAATCCACTCAGAATCCCCTTTCGGAGTTGTCTAAGTGATGCGTAAGCAATAAGTTTTATTGTAGGTAATGGCCATCCCTGGAACATGGTTTTCGAGCGGCTTCGGGATGTCCTCTTTCATCTTCTCTTTAGCTCTTGTCAGTGTTTGGGACGCTGTCCCATGGCATACGCATTCTATGACCACCAAAATGCTTGTTTGGCATCAAAATTTCACAAAGATTGCACTTTCCTGATGTGTGTAGTCTTCCCTGCTGTCTTTACGTCTACTGCAGAGTGCTTTTATTCCACTTCTACGAAATTCAACAAAGCCTCTTAGCAAGCGTTCTCTTTCCACATTGGTTTTTCACTGTGGATATAACACATTCATTTAGGTTACATACATTCACGTTTTGCATGCATGGTCATATAGCGTAGTGGTTAAAGGACCCTCCTTCCGAAAGTGCACCCAGGGTTGAAAACCCAGCACCCAAGTGAAAGATTATTTTCTTCATTAATGTTTATATTGGTGTTCTTCTTACATAACTGAGGGACGGACAGTTTTCTTGTTGAGTCAGCAGAGAAATCCTTGTGCATTTAAAAGGAATGCGTGAAATGACGGCAAAGGTGAAGATATGCTTAATATTGTGTCCAGGAGTGCGGAGGCTGAATTGCAGTATTCAAGTTTATTTGAGGTAGATTCACAAACATCTTTCAGTATCCAATATTGCTTTATTAGGCATCTCAAATCAAGCTGCCTAAAGAAGGATGTAATAGTTTTGACTTATTTGGGCAACATCAATGGCAATTACTGAAGTGTCAGAAAAACATGAGTCGAGGCGACTATACAGTATAAGTAGTGTCATTATATGTTTTAGAAGATGTCTGAAAGGTGTCCGTGTTAATAATTGCATAACTTCCTGTTTTGTTGTCTATGTGTCAGTAACTCATCTTTTTATATGCTGTCACAGAATCTTGGACATGCCAAGACCAAATCATTGCAGCCAGAGAGATCACGTAAGAGGGCTTTCATTTCTTTTCTTGGCAATAATCTTTTACGTTGTCACTCGCAACAAAACAAGCCGATATATTTCAGGATGACATTGCTGCAGAGCCAGTACATCAGGCAGCACCGAGACTGTCTTGTGAGTCGGGACAAGCTGTACAAACATCACCAGAGCCAGCGTGTCAACCGGGCCGTGTCACAGATAAATCTGTTCAAGTGCGACTATTTACCCACAATGAAGCATCACAAGCAAGTGAAAAGAAAATTCTGTCAACAAGTGCTACACAAACAGAGCCTCAAGATGTTTCTTCAGGTATGTCTCCACATTTGCCGTAAGATAAAAACAATAATAATGCATAGCTTTGCTATCGCAAGCACCACGGGCCAGCGGTGCTCGGGGAAGCCCAGAAAAGTAGTACCAAACCACACGTTGTTGCACGTTGCGAAAGTTCCTGAGCACATGCAACCCAGGGTTTTCCAGCCTTCGTTGTTTGTTGGTGCTCAGGATTTTTTCGCAGTGTTCTGCGTAGTGTATCGATGAATTCAACCGGCAACATTCACTAGCCTCTGGATCTTCATCTCTTCGCCTACTCGAACTCTTGTCTTCCCTCACTCTAAACTCGGGATCTTCTCTGTGCGATTAATGGCTTCACATTTTCGCTGGCATTCGTAACTTTGACATATGGCTTGCAAAGGTTCCCAAAGTACAATAACTCTGTGCACTTGTACTACTGGCGTAGCCTTTGTGGAAGTGAAGCAACAGCCACTATTGTGATAGCTTTGTTTAAGGCTGGCAAATTTTTTGTTTTGCACCATCTTGTATGCATTCTATCTGGAGAAACTAGCAGCACCTCATGCAGAAGTCACCACTATGCATTGGTTAGACAGAAGTCTTGTGAATTTATTCGAAGAAGAAACCAGTGAAAAAAAAAACGAAGACAGCGAAGAAGAACAACCAGACAGGAGAAGTGCTCGACTTACAACTAAATGTTTTCTGGAAAAAGCCCACACTCCCACACATGTGAACCAGCAGTGCATGTCTAATTATGTTATGGGAGCCGTGTCAAAGCAGCCCACCTAACAGTACAAAGCCATGAAACGTGTCAATATGGCACAAACAGCACATTGTCATGAAACACCAAAATATCAATGCCACGTGCACCAGCTATCAAGAAACGCAAATTCTTTATCTCTAATAAAAACTGAGGATCACTGGCACATGACACTTTGCCCCGTCTTTTTGTTTGCAAAGCTTCACAGATTTCACATTCAGTCTTATTTCTTCCTTTCCAATCATGCTCACTGATTTGGGGCTAGCCACTGCCTTTGAAGTGCAGAGGTAAGTTTCCACCAGTGCCCGTGGGGAGTAAATTGCGGTGTTCATGCTGCTTGTCACTGATGCATCGGCATGTCTGAGCGATGTAGACACATCCACATGACAAGGCAATTCAGTACACTGCTGAAACAACACATTTACTAAACACATTAGCATGCTTCTTTCCCCAAATGCTGCTAGGGTTTATTTTACATGTAGCAATGCGCTTGCAAAGCCTAGAGAGCTTGCACAGTTGAGACAACACAAGCGTATTGAATGCTTGTTTCTCAAAAATATTTGCACAAGTGCAGGCATTGGCAGAAAAACTGAGTGTGGAGATCACCAGCCATCGAGCCGGTGTCCGGAAGCAAAACCTTGGGAGCAATGCATTCGAAGAGAAGCAGTCCGTACTGGGTCATTCCACGCCAAACGTCCCAGCCATTTTGGCAACTATCTCAAATGTAGTGAAAAAAAATCGTGCCGATTTATTACGTTGAAAACAGTGAATTGCTAGAATATTTAGGAGATAAAAAATTTTTTGGTCTTGTGGGTGCCTTCCAAATTTACCAGAATATCACCTGGGTGTTGTTTGTAATAAAATTTATTCTGAGAGCATTGCTTCTTGTTTTAATACCAAATTTGGTTTACATATTGAGCAAAGGTGTTTGTGTAAGCTGTTTAAAGCTCGATAATATTAGTACAATTTTTCTGCCTTATACGCCTCCAGGAATTTCTCCAAAATGTTCTATGTTTGCATTTTTTCCATTGCGATATTGCACCTTGTATGAATATATGAGTAATGGATACTTACTCTACAGAAGGTATATTTTGCGATAAAAATATTTTCAGACACCTCAAGTTTCTAAACATTACATGAAAAAATCACGAATTTCAGAAAATCGTCGTTTTGGTCCACACTGAGACGCGATTTACACCACGTGGTGCTCCAACTAAAAATCGGCTTTATACCTCAATCGAAAGCAACTAAAGAGTTCTTCTTATATGGCAAGTTTTATCATTACAATTTTCATTTTAAGGAAGAAAATAATTTTTGATGTTCCCAATTGATGGCAATTGGGAATATCAATGAGGAAGGTGCCATGTGACCAAATGGGGAGATAGCCATCAATGGGGAACATCAAAAATAATTTTTTTCCTTAAAACGAAAATTGTAATGATAAAACTTGCCATATAAGACGAACTCTTTAGTTGCTTTCGATTGAGGTATAAAGCCGATTTTTAGTTGGAGCACCACGTGGTGTAAATCGCGTCTCAATGTGGACCAAAACGACGATTTTCTGAAATTCGTGATTTTTTCACGTAATGTTTAGAAACTTGAGGGGTCTGAAAATATTTTTATCGCAAAATATACCTTCTGTAGAGTAAGTATCCATTACTCGTATATTCATACAAGGCACAATATCGCAATGGAAAAAATGCAAACATAGAACATTTTGGAGAAATTCCTGGAGGCGTATAAGGCAGGAAAGTTGTACTAATATTATCGAGCTTTAAACAGCTTACACAAACACCTTTGCTCAATATGTAAACCAAATTTGGTATTAAAACAAGAAACAATACTCTCAGAATAAATTTTCTTGCAAACAACACCCAGGTGACATTCTGGTAAATTTGGAAGGCACCCACAAGGCCAAAAAATTTTTTCTCTCCTAAATATTCTAGCAATTCACTGTTTTCAACGTAATAAATCGGCACAATTTTTTTTTCACTACATTTGAGATAGTTGGCAAAATGGCTGGGACGTTTGGCATGGAATGACCCTACTTCTCATTCGAAAGTGCGGAAGAATACTTTCAATGAACCCTGTTCATTCCGTGCATGGACCGCGTACTAGCCCAGTTAAACCAACGGTTCGAAAAGCACAGGGCACTTTTAAAGGACTTTTCAGTAATTGTACCATCCGCAATACCACCAATGCAAGATGATCGGGAGAAAGGAGCACAAAATCTTCTGACCGTTTATGAGCATGACGTCGAAACGAGGGCTACTTTGGGAGAACTGCGACTATGGTGGATAAAGTGGGCGAACAAAGCAGCAAATCAGCGCCCCAGTACAGGAACCGACGCCGTCTCGCATTGCGACAGCAGGTTCCATCCAAATGTGTACAAGCTACTCCAGATTCTAGTCGCCCTTCCAATGACCACTGCCAGCGCAGAGAGAACGTTTTCAAGCATGAGGTTACTTAAGAACTACTTACGCTCCACGATGTCTGAGGAACGCATCGTTGGCTTGGCACTTCGTACACCCACAGAAATGTCGACCTCACCGTGTCGGAAGTCAGTGACCGCTTCGCTAAGCTTCTTCACCGGGTCAACTTTGTCCTTTGATACCGAGCAAAACAAAAATCAGTGCAAACGAAAAATGAGCCCGCAATTCTGACGCAATAATATTGTTCCCCACCTTTTAAAGCCGTGAGGATTTTGTACCTTTTAGCAGTTTACACCACGACCTAATATAAACATACGAATACGGGCATCAGGGGGACATTAACAGCCAATCGACAGCTTCACCTTGTTCACTGAGAGGTCGGCATACGCGGCGTTACCAAACAAATTCAGCTATTGGGAAGCCGTCGGCATTGTTTGTTTCTTTCATTTGTCATTATTGTTCTTCATTGCTTTTTGAACTAGAAGCGACAACCTTCCTTTTATACTGAGTGCACAATAGTGGTCCGCACTTTTAAAACAGTTTTGAAATAGTTTCTTTCGTTATTTCTGCGCTCTTCCTTTATAGTTCTGTCCACATGGTGCGTCCGAGACAGCGGCTTGGCCCAACGACACATCAGTTTCTGTGATTGTGCCCGTATTCTGTGATTGTGCCCGTTTTGCCCGTATTCGAGCTGTACTTTCTCATTCTTGTTTTTCCCTGGCCGCATCATTTGTGCAAAAAGATGAACATTTTGCATGAACAATCCGCATTAAAATATTTGATCTCGTCCTGGTTATTTTGTGGACTTCATTATTTTTTGTTATCAGGCACTTGTTCAGTTTAAAACTGATGCAGTTCCAAAGTTTACGTGATACTTGCCGTACCTCTTACACACACAAAAAAATTAAAAATTTGAAAAGATTAAAGACAGTTATTCCTGGAAAGATCTTGCGGGCATGCCAACATAATATTTTTATGAAAGAACACATTTCTTACTCCGTCTTGACAGTGCGCAGCATTCAAGAAGTGATTTGCAGCATCTAATGCAGAATTTCACTGGTAATATATGCTATTCGTATACTTAGTTGTTCGAAAATTTCAACGAGGAGGTCGCGCTGCAGCGTGAGCCCCCCCCGAACGAAATTCCTGGCTACGCCACTGCACACACATTAGTGCACGCATTCTCTTACACACACGGGTACAGTGTGACTTGTCATAAAAGTGCTGTTGAAGAGGGTGGAAACCTTTACCTCTTCTATAGGTATGTCGTGTGTGTGTGTTGCTGGCTGGCTGGCTGGCTGACTGAAAATAATGACAAGGGAAATAGAGCGCGATGAGGATGGTGCCGGATGTCGCGTTCAAACCTTAAAGGCGAAGCTTAAGTGTCGCCCACTTTTTAGTTGGGCCGCATTGGGAGAGCTAAAGAATGTTTCCGCTTGAATTTCCGATTAATCTGCTTCCAGGGTGTATACCGAGTTGACATTTCTGAATTCCCTGAGTTTTCCAGGTTTTCCCTGAATGTTTTTGCTAAAATTCCCTGAGTGAAACAGAACTTTGTTTTATGTCAAGATGGGTAGAGACCATATCGCTCGGTGATGTCACTCTCTAATACGCATGTTAGAAAATGAAAACATCTTAATCCCATTTGAATAGTACATAGAACAGATAAACCTCAATATAGTGAAGTTAGTAAAAGCGGCAACTCACTTCGTTATATCGAAATTTCGTTAAACTGAAATTCGACCTTTCATGCAAGGCATAGTTACTGAAGGATTAATCTTAAACTGGAAATGCCACAAGAATGCCTGACTAATATGGCAACATGAAAAACTTTTTTTATTTTTTGCAGTAAAAAAAAATCAATTTTGTTGGGCCTGAGATGCAGCAATCACAGTTAGATGCCTTACCAGAGTGTCACATGTAAAGACGAAACAAATGAGGGTTTAATGCATTGTGGAATTGCGCTTGTTCTGCTGCTGCAGGGTTGTTGTCAAATCCTCGCGCGTTGCCCAGAGCAATGCAACGCCTTTGCTTTCATGTTGCCCAACCGAACCATTTGCTCTCCACGAACGCACAACATTGAAAACCATCCCACGTTAGAAAAAAAAAGAGTCACAGTTTCACCGCAAGAGCGAAATAGTAAATCCGATAGCAACAAAGAGGAATTTTATATGAATATAGGCTAGCAGCTCGCTCCTTCAGGAAACGCAGCCGCTGCACGAAGAGAAGTGCCCTATCTATGGCTAAGGGGCTGATCCAGGTGCCTACTTTGAGGGGGGGGGGGGGCTACAAAGGCTGAAGCCGCCACCTCAGAAGTGCATTTTGGTGGGTCACACATATTTACAACAGCCCAGAGGGGATTATGGCAGCTTCGTTGGAAATGTGCATAGGGAAGCAGGAAAGGGTAGAGCAATGAGAGGTAGAGAGCAGGGACAAGACTCTCTTTACCCCTTTTGGACAGTGGCATGCAAAGCAACCTGACAAAGGGGGCAAACTCGACAAGCAGCCTGACAAAGGAGGTGGACGACAGGCACTTACGGGAGGGAGCGGGGGCTGTCTTAGGGGGGGAGGGGCGATCGCCGCTACCGCCCCTCCCCCCCCGGGATCTGCCACTGCTATGGCTTCAACGGAAGTTTTGCAATTGGAGCACAACACCTACAAAGGTATGAGCCGTCTGCTGATCCCCACTAAAGATACCGCGGCGCGCGCGACCACGCCCGCTGGTACAAAGTACGCACTTCCTGTCGGACTCACGCAGCGCCCCCCCCCCCCCCCCACCTTCCCAACGCGCCGGCTCCTATCTCCATGTGCCCATCACGCGAATGAGACGGTCGGCTCGTTTCATCTCTGCTGAAGTCCCGTTCGTCGGCAGTGCTCGCGCACTTTCACTCGCACATGGAGCATACGAGGCGCGGGGTGATGTAATCGCGATTAGGACTTGATAAGGAAGATCATGGCGAAGGCAAAAAATTCGCGTCGGAGTGTCTATATAATTGCTATCGCAAAAAAAAAAGCAATATAGCTGCAGGATAAGATCGCATGAAAGCACGGCAACAGCCTGAATTACGCACATCCGATTATGGTGGAAACGTTACTGTTTTCCGACATTACTGTTTTACGGCGCGCCAAATCGAGCAAGTGGGACACGTGCCGGTGTCGCGAATTTCGGTCGCCGCTATGCCTTGGCTCTGAAAAGTTTTGTAGTTCGGCTTTGTAGCAAACATTCACGTGGTGTGCCTGGTAATTGCGAGCTGCAGCCCCCCCAAAATTTCAGTCGACTGCCTAAAACTTGTTTCAGCAGTGCCCTCATCGGGAAAAAAAGAAAGAAAAAAGCTTTCACTTGCTGTGAATGGGCCCGTTAGTTACGTTAGCTCTCAGCTGGAAATTTATTATATTCTTCACGGAGTCCTAAATAGCATCTTCGAAACGAGTGAGCTATACGATAACAGCCAACAAGCGTCTTTTTTCTCGCCGATTGGGATGGCTTGCCAGATACGAGCCTTGTCGAAGACATCCGCTACCTGCACGATCGCGACCGCTTGCAACATAACTCAAGCTCGTCACATCTACTGTTACCGCTTCTACAACTAATCATGCTTCTTACTTGACACGCGGGGATAACAAAAACATCACATCGGGCGCTAACACACAGCACGCGCGAGAAAAATTACAGAACTACACCGCGTACTCACAGAACACCCTGACAACATTGCGCGATACGATGTGTCGTGGTTCGCGGTTACCGCATGCCACGCATTAGCCGGATTCTCTCCCACTTCCCCGCTCCGAAGGCGATGACAGCATCGAGGTGCGCCACTTGCCCGCAGCCGCAGCGGCAGTTTGATTTAAAAAATGCGTTCACAAAATATCGAGCAAGCGCTACCGTGACTTTCGCTGCCTTTCAATAAAGTTACTGTGGATTTCCCTGATGGGAGCACAATTTCCCCGAGTTTTCCCTGAGAATTTCCAGACTGCCCAAAATCCCTGAGAATTCCCGGTTTTCCCGGTCGGTAGACACCCTGGCTTCGCCTTGCCAACGTTTTTAAATTAATCTAAAAACGTTGGCCTTGCTTATCATATGGTAGCTTGCAGCAATCGCGGAGGCTTGGAACAAGGCGAGGAATAAGGCAGTGGACTCCAGTACATTGGGAAGCCCATGCTTTCAAGATTGCCCCGCAACTTGATCTACCGGACCAGGGAAATGGTCAAGGTCCACGGTTTTCTGGACTAATAATTGTTGGGATTCAATGTTCCAAAACCATGATATGATTATGACAGACTCCGTAGAGGAGGGCTCTGGAAATTTCGACCACCTGGGGTGCACCTGAATTTAAGCACACGCGCCTCAAACATTTTCGCCTCCATCAAAAGTGTGGCCGCCGCAGCCGGAATTCGATCCCGCGATCTGAGTTTTCTGGACTAAGGAGACTGAAGTGACAGCCGGGCTAGTTGGTCTTGAATATCATGAATTGACTTGTGCAAGGCCAAGTACAACTCGGACAGCAAAGAAGCACACACGCGCAGCGCTGTTCATTTCTCTCCCTCTCTCTCAGCAAGGATTTCACAGGGTTGCACACGCAGCTCAACATCGTTATACTATACAACTGAAAATATTTATTATACTGGTATGAATCCATCTCGCCAGCTGCTATAAGTAGCTGGGCAGCCTTCTTGAACTACATTCAGAATGAGGCACTGACCGGCTATTCCAAAAAAATGTTTAGGTATTTTTCAGCACAGTAATGCGCTGTTTAGTGTGCGCACGTCATTTTAGGACCACGACATTTCACATATTTGCGACGTCGCATAACAAGTATGCGATTTTAAGGCACACCGAAAATTTTTTATGAACGGCGAAGAACCAATGACCAAAAATATGCCGTGTTGAAAATGGCGTACTTGCTTATTTTTTATGTAGTCGTGCTTGAGTGGTCATTACGCAATGGACAATTTTGGGGTCATTTGTTGCATCGTTACAAGCAGGTGCCGTGTTTATGACCCAGAACATTTTGACCAATCATAAACAGCTAACGACCAATGGGGAAGGGAAAGAATGCAGGGTATTTTTACGTTATCATCACCAATATTCTTTTCAAAGAAAATTTGTGCTTACACCGTTTGCATAGGCATACTTACTTGGAGGAGCCGAAGGGTTTTCCAAGCTATAGTAGAACACAACGCAATACAACGAAGACAAAGACCAAACAGGACCAGCACTGTTCCGTGCTAGTCCTGTTTGGTTTTTCTTGGTCTTCTATTGCGCTGTTTTCTACTGTGAAGTTGGCACGCTCCAAGCAAAGTTGCAAATAAAAATACGATGTGTATAAAGAATGTACTACGCCCCTATTACCACAAATTCTTACTTAAAAAGAACTTGTGGTGGACATGTTAACAATAACAATAATAGAAAAATAGTAATAATAATACCAATGCACCAGAAACACTATTTCGACTAGGAGCAAACAAGGCAAAATATAAGATACATAAACCTAAATATCTGCAAAAAAGTGTAGTACTAATTACGGAAAAGGAAATGTACAGTCACTGTTGCGTACATTAAAAAACACAGTTATTAGTGAGCAGCTTCTAGATGTTAACGAAATTTCATTGAATGATACAAATCTATACTACAGGGGAGGGCCGCCATCGGCATAATAGTATTTATGTATAATGTTCAATAAAGCTTCTGTAGTTAAGATGAAAACTTAAGCGCAAACCCGGACGGACCATGATAGATGAGACAAGCACTGGCGCTGTGCTTGTCTCACCTATTCTTTGTGGTCCGTCCTGGTTTGCGCTGAAGGCTTCATCAAGCATAAAGTAGTGTGGGTATATAGTTTATAAAAAGTGCTGCTTGCAAAACTAAAACTATTACATGTATAGCACGTATATGTATGCCTCCGGGTTGGAGCGATGCATTCTGGAATGTGGTAAAGGCTTCACACTCAACCATCAGCTGGAAGGATTGCAGATCACATGGACACTACTTGCGCTTGTGTTTGCGGATGACATTGTCCTTGTGGCAGAGCGACACGAAGGCCTGCAACATCTAGTCACACAAGCTGCGTTTCACCTGGCTGGCCTTGGCCTCAAGTTTAATGCCAAAAAATCAGAGGTCCTACAGTTCGCGGGCTCAGAACCCAATATATACGTGGTGCTTCCTTCTGGTGCACTAATCCCATGGACTGATCAATACAGATACCTGGGCGTTATTTTCACCACAGCCTCAAAGGGCTTTCAGGCACATGAGGACCACGTACGCCAAACCTCACGGAGAGCAGCCAAGGTACTCCATAGGAGAAGCTTGTGGGGCTGCGGAAGGAACATGCTGGTTCGGGAACTATGGAAGGGGGTGCACGTACCAGCACTAACCTTTGCGAATGCCGTGGTATATGTCTGACAGCTGAGACCAGGGCATGGCTTGAACATGGACAACGGGAGGTGGGCAGGCTGGCTCTCAGATGTCACGGACGGGTAGCCGTGGAGGCCATGCAGGGAGACGCCGGCTGGTCGTCATTTGAAGCACGGGAAGCAAAAAGCAAAATTGCCTATGAAGGGCGGCTGCGCTTACTAGGCAAGATGGGCTTGGCATGTCTTCCGATATCTGGGCTTGAAGGACCAAGTGGCTCACGCGCCTGCAAACGCTGCGCCGTAAGTTTGGTTTTTATGAGAATCCTGTCAATGAAGACACGAAGCGCAAGTGGAAAGAGGCTGTACAAGCTAGGGTAGAGGAGGAAGAGACAGCGCAGTGGCATGGTACGATGCTGAAATCCACTCTGAATATCTACCGGTCCCACAAGAAGGTCATTGCTGTCGAGCGGCTATATGACAACGGTATCGGCAGCACCTTGCTCTTTGAAGCAAGAGCTGGTGCCCTGAGGACATTAGTGTACCGCCGCCGCTACGACATGTCCCCAGATGTGGCCACGGCAATTTGCAGAATATGTTTGGCAGAAGACGAGGACGTCGACAGCCCTGGGGTTTACCGACTCTGCCAGCAGTGCCACCAGTGACAAGGTGGACGCAGTGACAACAACCAAGGAGAGGCTGCACCAATAATGGCTCGAAACGCGGCGGTAGCTACTGTGCCAGACCCATCGGATGATGTGGAGACAGGTCATGGTGGAAGGACACAAGAGACATTCAGTGCTGAACTTATGTGCCTTTCATACTGCATGAATATTTATTTATTATTTTTGTTATTTAATATTACTTTTATTTTATTCTTTATGATTTATTTATTATTTAATTTCTTAGGCTAGGATGCAAATAAGGGCTCCACCCGGTACAAAGGGTAATTAGCCACATATCATCGTCATCATCAGGCGCGCCACCTGGGCAGCACTGGTTCCCCATTGGTCAGCTGCCAGCTCGTAAAAAAAAAAAAGTTCACCTGCTACGTGACACCAACAGGCAGAATAACGAGTGTTCCACACTTGCCGCAATAGCTGCGATCGGCGCTGACTGACACTCCTAGGTTTAAATGCACATCTATACCCCATAAAAGTGGACGGGAGGATGACCGCCGCCGTAGCTCAATGGTAGAGCATCAGACGCGTTATTCTAAGGTCGCGTCGCAGGTTCGGTCCCTGCCGGCGGCAAGTTATCTTTTCGTCCACTTTACTTGCTTTACTTACCCATTTCTTTCACCGGTAATACTACCCATGTGACCCGCCGATACAATCCGCTGAACATTGTGCCATACAGATGTTATATTGATTGTTATAAATACTCTTTTTTTCCGTGCACAGTTGACACTTGGAATAATCTTGACAGTTCTTTGAGACGACTACCACATGCACAGTTTGTAAAACAAGTGTCCAATTATGTATTTTGATGTTTTCATTTGTTGTTGTTCTTTGTGCGTTTCTTGTAACCACTCCTGCAATGTCTCCAACAAGACACAGCAGTATCTGTAAACAAATAAATAAATAAATTTACATAATTTATATCCTAATTACTACAAATAACGTCCCCTATACTTACCTTGGCATCATTGTCTGTTAGTTCTCATTAATATCGTGTCTAACAAAGAAAAACGAGCCCTTAAAAGTATTTTTTTCCTTCATTCGAGATAAAGAGGCGTTTAACGACTTTACCGAGAGGGGCACATGCGCCACGGCATATTTCGTTACCTCACCAGTGCCTTGCACCCCTCGCACTGCACTTCCTGACCAAGCCGTTCTGACACAAGTGACACGTAGAGGAAGCCTTCCTAGGTCAATGGCTGTGCACCGATGGCGTAACTGCCGATGTCGTGTTACGGTATTCAAGTGGGTGTAGTCCCGACAACGGGCTACGCTTACGCATTATGAGTGACAAGGAGGGTCGGACGGCCAAGCAAGAAACCGAAACCAGCCGAAGCAGGTTGTTCTACTTTGCAAATTCCTTATTACGGCACTTATTTGCAAAAATCTTCAGCAGCATAACCGTGTCGTACAAGTACTGAGTTATCTCTCTTTCACAAATTTCGGACAACGGGGTTGTTTATTGGCCCTTTAAGTAGACCCTGCAACACTTTTGCAGCATGGTCAGCAAACGCTGCCGATCGGCAGCTGGACTCCTGAGAACACGCGAGCCCAACATTAGAGTGCAGCATGTAGCCTGGAATTTGCAATTATTTCTTTTAGTCAGCAACAAATGGTTCTTTCTTCTCTCGACAAATGATGTCATAAACCCAAGTGACCGTACCAAAAATGCGATGTTCACAGCATTGGCCGATTTGAGCATCGTGAGCGGCATAGTAAGTGTGGCCGTTGTGAGATGCCGCCATGTGCCCGTCTGCAATGACACCAAAAGTAAGCAGCGTGTTCAAAGAAAAAAGCAAAAAGTGCTCAAGATCATGACACCCACTGACAAACAGATGCATTTTCTTGTCTCCTTTTCATCCCCACCTGCATACCGTCTTGCGCACTTGCTAGTATCAGAGGTGAAACGGCTTGAAGTGTGCAACAAATCCCTTCTAAAAAGACAGGGCGTGCAAACACGGACACAAGAAAGAAGTCAGGACACCACAAACGCCGACTAACAACTGAAGAGACGCACAACGGCTGAAAAGAAAGAAGGCACGAAAACTTATCTGCGCATGCCCATGCAACAGGTGAACCTATCAATCCGGCACGCGTGGCGGTCTACGTGGAAGCCGCACGTGCCGGATTGATAGGTTCGCCTGTTGCATGGGCATGCGCAGATAGGTTTTCGTGCCTTCTTTCTTTTCAGCCGTTGTGCGTCTCTTCAGTTGTTAGTCGGCGTTTGTGGTGTCCTGACTTCTTTCTTGTGTCCGTGTTTGCACGCCCTGTCTTTTTAGAATGAATACTTACCAAACTAGTCAGCTTGTATTCTAAGCAACAATCCCTGTAACTCCACTCGTACTTGACAGATTTAAACATTTTTATGTCAGTCGATTCGTGAGGCAATAAGCCCTTTCACTGACGTCCATTCAGTTAATTGGAAAAGTGTTGCAGGGCTCTTTCAAAGGGAGCCTGTAGGCCCATCACCTTTATGGCTTTTTGTTTCCATGACGACGGGACATGTGGTCCATGAGGTGGTGTTTTCGTGAAAAAGATGCATTACAGTGGACACAGCAAAAGGGACGTTCTCCTGTGTGCGTGCGGATGTGTCTCACTAGGTTGCTTTTCTCCACAAAGGATGCATTGCACCGGGCACAGCAAAAGGGACGCTCTTGTGTGTGAGTGCGCATGTGCTCAACAAGGTAGCTTTTCATCAAAAGGATGCACTGCAGTGGACACAGGAGAAGGGACGCTCTCCTCTGTGTATGCGGATGTGTTTCACGAGGCTGTTCTTCTGTCCAAAGGATGCATTACAGTGCACACAGGAGAACGGACGCTCTCCTGTGTGAGTGCGCATATGCTTAATGAGGTATCTTTTCATCGAAAAGGATGCATTGCAGTGCACACAGGAATATGGACACTCTCCTGTGTGCATGCGCATATGACTCACGAGGTGGCTTGTCTGCACAAAGGATGCATTGCAGTGGACACAGGAGAAGGGACGCTCTCCTGTGTGAATGCGCATGTGCGCAACAAGGTGGCATTTCATCACAAACGATGCATTGCAGTGGGAACAGGAAAAGGGACGTTCTCCTGTGTGCGTGCGGATGTGTCTAATGAGGCTGTATTTCTGCACAAAAGATGCATTGCAGTGGACACAGGGAAAGGGTCGCTCTCCTGTGTGGGTGCGCACGTGAACCACCAGCTTGGAGTAGTGAGTGAATGCAGCTGGACACAAGTGGCACTGTAAGGGAGGCTCGCCCATGTGTTTCTGAAGGTGTCTGTTCATAGTTGACTTGTCCAGGGTCACATAGGTGCACTGCTGGCAGGAATGTAGTTGACCTCGTACAGATGTCAATGAAGAAGACTGCTCCAGGGATGCAAAAGGCGAGGAACCTGCAAAGCCATCAAGAGCACAAAGGCCATGTAAACTGCGTGTCACGCACTACATGGAACTCTACTACAGCAGCTGGCAATAAGGAATGGTTGTTCCGCATGTAAGTGAAGTAGATGACCACCTTGTCTAACCAAAACCGAAGCCACTTTATGGCAACAGTGTACCGACCTAGCACGTTTTATGAACACGTTTTGCTGCACATGAAAGCTATGGTTAATACATGCAACACCAGGTGCCATAAAATAAAATCTGATTTATATGCCACACCAATGCTATATCTAAACAGTCAGGTCTTTGTATGTGCACCAATAAACACTAAGCCATTAAAATACTCACTGCACTTTTTTTGCATAAAAGTATCCCTAGAACACTGGACAGCAAAAGACCCGCTTCATGTTGCAACACATGAAACATATGAAATAAAATATGAGTGAAAGAAGTTTATATGATGCAAACTGGAAAATATGAAGAAAGCACAGATAAAAGACATTCAGAAAGCCCACAATGGCATCTCGGTTTTTAGTATCCGGAACCACAAAAACATGAATATGCATTACACAAGGCACTGTTTCTATACATTACTACCAACTTTACACATTCGCCACTAATGTCTGTATACTGCTTCAATGAAAGCATAATGATACCAGGAAATACCAAGTCACTTACGGATCACTATTTACACCTTGCAGTGTAAAATCAATGTGCGACTACCGAGCATTAGGTGTAACTAATCTGCAAAACTGTTTTTCCCAACACAGACAGATATGTAAAAACAAAAGTATGCATTAATAAACACAGTCTCATCCAGTGCTTTGCAAAACAAGCACAATTTCTTCAGATTGATGATTGAAATTTAGACATTGCAATGAAATCCATTATTTTTTTCCCAATTTCAAAGACTAACAGTGCAAAAAGTAAATAGTCAGTTTCATACGCTGCCACATAACCCATCCAAATTTGCGGTCTCCCCATGGTCACATCATCACAATACCAAGTCCATAATGGATTAGGCTACAAAATAATTGTAAAATGGTAAATGTTTTCTAAGAAAAGGTTGCAGCAATGACCGTCTGGCAATATCCAAAGCATGCAATTTTTTGGTTGCTCATTAGGAGAAAACATCTGCAACAGCACACAGACCACTGTTGAAGCCAGCACAAACAACACAGTACACCCAAACATACTTTTACCTCAGGCATCAATCAGGCGTGAACGTTGGAAAATTCCTTAAGCAATTAAATTTTTAGTATGATAATTGTGTGACTACTTTTCCAGTAAGTAATACGACGTAACTAGTTCTCTTTTTCAAAAAGACAAGCTCTATATATGCATAGCACAATACATCAGTTACAATCATTTGGCAGGAAATATAGGATGGAACAGCTGCGGCAGTGTGATGCAGCAGCATAAAGGGTACAAATGTCCGTAATACCAAACCAATGCACTCAGTACTTCTTTTCTCATTTCAGCCCACCATATGTGGATAGACTACAGGAGAATCTCGATGATATGAATCTCGCAGGTCATGAAAAATATTCGTATAAGCGGAAATTCTTATCACCGAAAAACATATTAAAGTAGTATTCCTGGTTGCCTAGGCACTATCAAGTATGCCTAGGTAGTAGTACTAGTCGGCCTAGAATGTGACAAAAAATAAATAAATAAATAAAACTGGCACACGTTTCTATTTATTTTGGCTCAGGGCCACAGCAACGTTATAGACCATTCTGAATTATTGCCACCAGTCTTTAAATGTCAGTGATCATACTGGTACTTTTGCTTACTGATAAGAAGTGCAGTGCCAACACGTGTCAAACGTCATCCACCGTCTTGTGTTATGTCACAGGCCAGCCGCCTATACATACTTCATTGTCTGCTAAATAAAGCATTCTGCGTTAGTTACTGGCCTGGCTCTGTCACTTTGGCGTAAGCTACTACAGTGGCGACGAAGATGGGATTCCCGATTTTTGGGCGCTGAATGTAACCACCATCTTCGCCTACCACCACGGAACGTCGGCGGCCATGGCCATGGCTACGAGTCTCGGCACCCCAAGTTTCGACGAAAATCAAGATAAGCGGGAGATTTACTTGACTCAGCTGGATGCATTCTTTGAAGCAAATGATATTAACAAAGAGGATAAGAAAAGGGCGCTTTTGATTTCGACGCTATCAGAGAAGGTGGTAGGCGTTCTTGCGGGACACTGCGCTCCCCGTAAAGTAAATGAGCTGAGTTACCAAAAAGCACTCGCGCTCTTAAATGCCCACTATGCGCCGAAGAGTAACGAAGTTGCCGCAAGTTATAAGTTCTTCACTAGGGACCAAACGGCCACTGAATCTGTCCGAGACTATGTCGTTGAGCTCCGCAAGCTGGCAGATAAGTGTAACTTTGGCACCGGTTTTGACCGTATGTTACGTGACCGCATCGTTTGTGGCATCCGAAATGGCGCTGTGCAGCAGACGCTGCTCGAAAGAAGTGAGCTCACTCTGGCCGAAGCGGTAATGATTGCTACGGCTGCCGAAGCCTCTGCGCAGGAAGTCAGTGCCATGACCAAACCTGATACGGCAGCGTTGTGCAGTTTAGCTGGGAAATCGCACCCGTATCAAACCACCTCCAGAGATAAGAAGCAACGGGTTGCAGATTGCGCACGCTGCGGAAGCCATGATCATCAAGCATATGATTGCCCGCACAGAAGAGAGAAATGTTTTCGCTGTGGGAAGACAGGTAATTTCGCAAGAAAATGCCGCTCCCAATCGAGGCTCAGGGCTCGTGGCAGGCAGGATGGCAGTGCTTACGCCGTTCAGTATGAGGGCACTGCATCTGAAACCGAGGAAAGTGATATTTCAACAGTGTTCACTGTACAAGAGACACGGGAGAAGCAACGTCTGCTACAGGCGTATCGCAGGGTCATCCGTTGGGGGGGGTGTGCCCCTGAACATGACCATTGATAAAGGATCACCATTTTCAATAATCCCGCAAGAAGTTTATCTCAAGCATCGCCTGAGCTGGCCGCGGTTATCGAAATGGAAACAGATGCTCAGCTGCTACCTGGGCAAGTTGCCCATTGTCGGTGAACTACAGCTTCAAGCCCAATTTTCAGGCAAAGCTGTCCCTGCCACCCTGATCGTTATAGGGTGTTCTGGTCCTAGCCTTTGCGGAAGGGATTTAATTCAAGCATTGTCAATACTTCCGAGGGAGTTCCTCGGAACAGTGCAATTGATGTCAGTTGCTCGCGACAGCCACTGCACAGAGTTTCACGCACTTTTTGAATCTGGGCTCGGAAGAATTCAGGGGCCTCCTGTGCAATTCCACCTTCGAGAAGACGCCCAACCTAAGTTCCACAAGGCGCGGCCTATCCCTTACACTCTTCGTGAGAAAGTGGAAACGGAGCTGGAACGCTTAGTGAGTGAAAGCATATTATCGCCTATAGCACATGCAGAGTGGGCGGCACCAATAGTGCCGGTACTAAAGAAAGACGGGTCACTCCGCATCTGCGGTGATTTTAAGACCACTATTAATGCTGCGTGCATAACTGAGCAGTATCCACTACCTAACATCGAGGATATTTTCGCGTCACTTCGTGAGGGATCTCTTTTCACTACATTGGATCTGAAGGACGCATATAACCAGCTCCCCTTGGATGAGGAAGCGAAGAAGTTGGCTGTGATAAACACGCACAAAGGTCTGTTCTGCTATAACCGTCTCCCGTTTGGAGCTGCCTCGGCTCCCGCAATTTTTCAGTGGCGCATGGAAACCGTCCTGTCTGGCCTTCCAGCCGTGCAGGTGTACTTGGACGACGTATTAATAGCCGAGCGTCCAGACAGTAACGACTCCGTGCTCCAAGATGTTTTGCACCGGCTACAGAAAAACGGTGTCAAGCTGAAGGCAGAGAAATGTCACTTCCGTAAAGACTCAATCGTCTATTTGGGGCACCGGATCGACAAAGACGGCTTCCACCCATTGGAAAAGAACATGGCAACAATACGCGACTCCCCACGGCCTACGAATGTAAGCGAACTGCGCTCGTTTTTGGGTCTGCTGTCGTATTATCACCGGTTCCTGCCACACATGTCAGCGATGTTGGCCCCCTTGTATAATCTACTCGAAAAAGAGCATAAATAGGAGTAGGGTGAAACCCAGGAAAAATCTTACCTCAAGGCGAAACGAACGCTTCTCAGCTCACCAGTGCTGACATATTTTCAGCCCGACCAACCAGTGCGGTTGGAATGTGATGCATCGCCGTCGGGTTTAGGTGCCGTCATCTCGCACCGCATGGGCCACGTGGATAAGCCCATCGCTTTCCGTTCACACGCACTGACGCGCGCCGAAAAAAATTATTCGCAGCTCGAGAAGGAAGCTCTGGTTCTGGTGTTCGGAGTCTCAAAGTTTCGAGACTACCTGTTGGGCCACGAGTTTGTGCTGGTGACGGACCACCAACCACTTGTGGGTCTTCTACGAGAAGATCGACCGGTGCCTCCAATGGTGTCAGCGCGTATCCAGAGGTGGGCTCTGTTCTGAAGTCAATACCGGTACCACATCGAGTACAGGGCCGGGAAGCAAAACGCCAATGCAGATGCACTTAGCCATTTGCCAGTGCCGACACCAGAGGCTGTTCACTCGGGAGCCTTGACAGAATACGTGCTGTCCACAGAGAATCTTGACAGTTCGTTCGTGCCAGTGGGTGCTTTGAGGGCACTGACGAGTGCAGACAAAGATCTTTGTGTTGTCCAGAACTTCATGCTTAATGGATGGCTTAAACGCTTCTCGTCATGTCACAGTCGTCTTCAACCTTACTTTTGCAGATGACTGGAACTGTCGAGCGCAGAAGGTCTGCTCTACTGGGGTCATTGAGTTATCATACCCTGCAAGGCGTGGGGTCCCCATGCTCTCCGGGCTACACCGGTCACACCAGGGAGCATCTGCGATGAAAAGACTGGCTTGGACGCTGTTCTGGTGGCCAGAGTTAGATGGTGAGATCGAAAATCTCGCTCGTTCATGCATGTCATGTGTACAAGCTCAAATAATGCCACATCGCCAGGAGCCTATCAGTTGGCCAGAAACCGGGATGAAGTGGCCATGGCTTCACATTGATTATGCCAGGCCAATAGACAGGCGCATGCTGCTGATAGCCGTCGACTCGCACACGAAGTGGATCGAGGCACTCCCGGTCAGGTCGGCAACCATCGAAGTCACAATAACACGTCTCCGTGAATTATTCGCGCATTTTGGCTTGCCGCAAACTGTAGTGTCAGATAACGGGCCCCAGTTTGCAAGTCAGCAGTTTGCCCAGTTCATGACAGACAACATAACACATCTGCGCAGTGCCCCGTACCACCCACAGTCTAACGGCCTTGCGGAACGCGCAGTTCGCACTATCAAGGACGGCCTTGTCAAACATTCGATGGTGAACGACCTCGACGCCAAACTAGCGCGAGTATTGCTAGGCTACCGACACACGCCGCTACCGTGCGGAAAGTCTCCTTCGGAACTGCTGCTTAATTATCAAATTCGTTCAAGCTTGGACACATATGTGCCATCTTTATCTCGGAGTTGTTTCCAGCCTTCCGGATTCCAGCCCGGGGACCCGGTGTGGGTGCGCAACTTTGGACACGGGAGGCGGTGGTGCCCAGGCGTCATCAAAGGCACCGAAGGTTCGCGCCTCGTGACAGTCGACACACCAGGTGGACCAACCCGGCGTCACTCAGACCAGATTCGCCCGCGGGTGTCTAGGTCACCCGGGACTCCAAGGGCAGAGACTTTCGAATCAGTACCACCCAGCCCTGACAACAAGGAGCAGGAGTCACCACGAGAGGAGCGATTAAGCCCGTCAACTCCAGCAAGCAAGGACGCTGTTCCCGTTCCTTCAACAACGCCACCAACATCTCTTCCAGCTGCAAGGGCTTCCCCAACTCCTCCGGTCTTACGAAGGTCTACAAGACTACGAAGACCCGTGCAAAGACTCAATCTTTAAAAGAAAGCGGGAAGTGATAAGAAGTGCACTGCCAACACGTGTCAAACATCATCCACCGTCTTGTGTTATGTCATAGGCCAGCCGCCTATATATATACTTCATTGTCTGCTAAATAAAGCATTCTGCGTTGGTTACTGGCCTGGCTCTGTCACTTTGGCGTAAGCTACTACACTTACAAGGTGCCTGCATGTATGTGTAATTACAGGACGAAATTTGCTGCGTCTCTTGACAACTAATGGTCCCCTTCACAATCTTGGTATGCTTCTCCGCAAAGTATCAGTGTACTGCAGCGATTATAACTTAGACAGCTAGTAAACAGGGCCCAACATTTTTTTTTTCTTTCCTTACCACTCTCTAACAAGGTCGCTTATCCACACAGAGGGCGGCAGCGATCCCATTTTGCGAATGTCTCAGTGCTGCGCAGACAGTCCCAGTGATGGGATGGCCAAAAGGATTTCGTAACGGCACAAAAAATGGCCATTTGTAGTAGCTGCCCTCAGTTCCATAGCACATCGCAAAGACAAAAAAAGAATACAGTATAAAAGCCGCTTATTTCTTTTGTTACAGATATAGAGTAAATTTAAATGATGACTATGGGCATTAAAATGACGTGTTCATAAGGCTCCTTGGAAAAGTGGCAAACAGGAACACATCAAACTGATAACGCAAAAAGACAGGAAACAAACCCATTTGAAAAGCTGCAATGTTGACAGAAATGTGGCTTTAAGCCAACAGCAGAGAAGCTACTGATGTGAGAGCAAAAGACTGCTGGTGTCTCTAGTGACTTGAATGCCTTTGTAGCACAAGGTAATTTTCTGTCAGAAAAAATACACTTACAACTCAGCATGAATAATGGACTAATCTTTTTATGACATGTTCATAGAACATCAGATATCTTGACCTAAGTATAAGAAAACATATTCGCGATTTCAATAACCTGCAGATAAGTGCATTGAAATATCCGATAATTAAATAAATCACATATTCCAATTTGCTGCCTAATTAAATAAATTGAAGCTATTGTAGGCACCTGTTGTCTATTGCAGGCACCATGGTTAAACATGGTGCATGGGGGTTTTTTGTTGACAAACACATCTTTCAAATCATGTGCTGCATAACAGAGTGGCAACCAGTATGCCAGCAACAAATTCTGGAAGTACAAAATGTCAGGCCTTTTCAGTTATCTTAAAAGCTATCACCATAAGTGAGAAATGGGGTGTTGCCGCTTGTTTTGGGACACCACAGAACAGAAAGAAGCTATCCTCACCATGCTTAAGAAATGGAATAGTCTGAAATCTTCACAACAAATAAAAGTGCTTTTAGTGAATACACTGCTTGTTCTCGAACAGCTTTTGAATTTAGATAGCTGACTAAATTTTCAAAGCATATTGCACTTACCTGCGGTACTACTGCTAATATTGCCACGTGCGTTTCTTATTATCACTTTTGCTCTACACTCTAAGCCAAAATCGAGTATTTTGGGAGTGTTTCTGCCACACAACAACAATCGTCATCCACCTCGCGTGCTTTCCTCGCGTTATCACCGCAGTCGCGGCACTTTCCGGTCACGTACGGTGCGCGCGTTATCGGCGTGACATAGCATTCTTGACAGGAAAGTGACGAGAGCTGCGTTTTCAAGAAAGGAAACGCGAGCAAGCCAGATGACGATTATTGTTGTGTGGCAGAAATACTCCCCAAATACTCGATTTTGGCTTAGAGTGTATTCGGTTTTCGCCCAGAAAGACTGTCAGCAACGCTCAGTGCAAACCGCGCGTCATTGTTCGAGTAGCTTCACGATTATTGTAGATCGTTTTGTTAGGATTGCACGCAAGACGTGAACACTCAAGCTTATTCTAGAACTTGAGCTACAACCAGCGATAACACTGGAATATTCGACGGCATATGTATAAATGGCGACGCGCTTCACCAGTTGTCAGTTTATCGACGGATGGCGCCCTCTTCCCCGCTATCAGTGTACAGCATGTATTGCTGTAGTTCGACTTCTCATTTCCCGGCCACAAGTTCGGCCAAATAAACAGTTTCATCTTGAAAACGCTGACTGCTGTCTTTGTTGACGTCACGACCACGTGACATCTAGTGGAGGTGCTGCACGTTCATGTACCAGACGCCCCCGTCAAGCCATGAACCCAGCCCATGTCGCGAAGAAGACACTGACACCGTCAGCGACAGTCGAGCCAGCCGCAGGCTGAAAGGACTACCCCTCCCAACACGGACCCCTACCGGACAAGCCTAGAGCCATGGCAACGAAGACAACAAGCACAATGACGGCCGCAGTGCCCCCTGCAGCGATAGTGATGCAGCCGCCCAGGGAGCCACCGACATTCCGTGTTTCACCATATGAAAACCCCGAGACCTGGCTGGAGAGATTTGAAAGGGCCTCGACATTTAACAACTGGAACTCCAACGACAACCTGCGCCACGTGTACTTTTACTTGGAAGATGCAGCAAGGACCTGGTACGAGAATCAGGAGTCCGCACTCCGTACCTGGGACCTTCCTCGCGGCAATTTTTTGGCGACGTTCATGAGCGTTATCCGAAAAGAAAGGGCCGCGGCCTTGTTGGAGACACGGGCGCAACGCCCGAATGAAAACGTGGCCATCTTCACGGAAGAAATGAACCGACCGTTCCGCCACGCTGACCCCGACATGCTCGAGGAGAAGAAAGTCCGCTTCCTTATGCAAGGGGTCAAGCAAGAACGTTTGGCTGGGCTGATGCATAACCCACCCAGGACTCTCCAGGAATTCCTGACGGAAGCAACAGCGATCGAGAAGACGCTGGAAATGCGTACGAGGCAGTACAACTGCCGCATCCCTACAACGACCTAAGGGGAGGTTCACGCGCTGCAATCTGATAACCTGCGTGACACCATCAGACCTATCGTGCAGGAGGAGCTGCGTAAATTGTTGCCCTCCTCCCAGCCGCAAGTGGACCCGATCGCCGACATCGTACACCAGGAAATACAGCAATTTCTGGGGCACCTGAACCAGCGAAGCCTGAGCCACAAGCAATAAGCTACGCTGCTGCAGCCCGACGCAACGCCCCTGCTCCTCGTACACGTCAAGACGCCGCGCCACCGCAGCACCAACAGAGGGGTCTACGCGGATTCGCCCTTAACGCGCTGCACCCGCAGCCAGGCGAACGGCCTCGCGACATAAACGACTATCTCACCGGAACACAGTGGCAAGAATGACGACCTTCCCGCATGCCGCCGCCTGGCCGCTACATGTCACCGCACCACCGGCAGCACACTGGCCCAAACCGGGGCCGGTCGCCTAGCCCGTATCCGGGAAACTAAGGGCAGCAACCGATGGAGGTGCGGTTGCTGTACGGCGAAATGCCGAAGATCCTCCGCGGCCGCCGCCGCCGACAATGTGACGAGACCCACAGAACACAACGCGAAGCAGACGAAGCCTTGCCGATGAAACCTCGTGGATCAAAGAAGACCTGATGATGCAGCATGGAAGCACCGCAACGAATCGACACAGCCATGATCCGACGCCGCGACCTAACCGCAACGCGACGGACTACAGACTTCGACATACTCATTGACAGCCGCAACGTCACCGCCCTCGTCGACACTGGGCCGACTATTCTGTCGTCAGTGGGCCAATCGCCACCAAGCTGAAGAAAGTAAATACCACTTGGAGTGGACCCGAAATCCGGACAGCTGGAGGCCACCTGATAACGCCGATTGGTGTCTGCACGGCGAGAGTCACCATCAATAACCGGACTTATCCTGCGAGCTTTGTAATCCTACAAAACTGCTCCAGGGATGTGATACTTGGAATGGACTACCTAAGTGACCACGGCGCCGTCATCGACCTGAGGTCTGAATCGATAACACTAACCTCAGACAAAGCGCTCCTGCCCCATGCGATGCCAGGGAACCATGCATTGAATGTGATAGAAGAGCAGGTGACTGTCCCGCCACGCTCCAGCATCATTATTTCTGTTGGCACCAAAAAACCTGTGAACCTTGAAGGCGTCATTGTGGGCGATCAGCACCTACTCCTGAACCGTCAAATTTGCGTCGCACGAGGTATAGCCGAGCTGCGTGACGGTAAAGCAAAGGTAGTGCTGACAAACTTCAGCCACGAATATAGGTACGTCAACTTTGGTACGACGGTTGCCTACATCGACGAATGTGTAGCCGCCAGTGATGCTTTCGCCCTCTTCGATGCTGCCGAACCTGCTTCGACGAATCGAGGTCCCGAACCAGATTTCGACGTCAACCCGAGCCTTCCGAAGGTCAAGCAAGACCAGCTCAAAACCCTGCTCCTGCAATACAAGGACTGCTTCTCGTCGTCAAGAATTCGACAGACCCCAGTCGCGAAACATCGCATCATAACTAGGGGTGTGCGAATATTCGAAAGTTTCGAATATTCGTCGAATATTACATTCGAAATATTCGTATTCGATTCGAAAATCGTGTGTTCGAAAAGTTTCGAATATTCGATAACTTCGATTATTCGAAAAATTCGAATATGCAATTCGATTATCACGCATAAAATAACTCGTCTTCCACATTTCTGCTGAGTTCGTATAGCTAAAAACGTTGCCGAGAGGAGCGATAAACATCGTAAGTACACGGAGGCACGATCTCTGTCTGCGACGAGCGCTCCAATACGTATGATTTATTGCTGGTGCATCTCCGACGTGCAGCGCTGTTGGCGATCATGTAACCGTACATTTTCAATATTATGCGGCCGTAACGTGCCGCACTACCACTCGTTCACTATGCGGCACCACATCTGAAGAAAGACAGTGACCTATGTGACTGGTGGCGGACTGTAGGCACCTTCAGATACCCCAGTCTGGCAAAGCTTTGCGCCATGTACCTCCCTATACCAGCCACTTCTGTTCCATGCGAGCGTGCCTTTTCAGTGGCGGGGGGGAAGGGGGGGGGGGGGGAAAGGGGGTGTCTCTGTTAAAGGGACCGACAACCGCCCTGAACATGAAATGAGATGACTGCACTGATGGAAAGATTGTCCATCGCATTGACTCAAACCAACCCTGTTTATCTGGTGAGAGGTAGATTTATATTTTTATTTCTTCACTGAAAGTCGCGAAAAATGACCTTTGGCGCCTCAAGCGGCCAAATCATAAATGGTCCGATGAAGCCGCTCACGTGACCATTGATTGGTGTATGCGTTCGATGACTTTTCTGTTAGTACTGCAACATTGTTCATTTCTTTATATTAAAAGACATTACTCCATAAAAATGTACATATAGGTCTGCGTTAGTTGTATGCAACAAAGTGGCGCTGCCTTCGCTTGGCGTAATGATCCCATGCCGGGACAAGCCATCCATGACACAGGCGCAGGAACCTTGGGCGCAGGCGCACACAATGCTGTATTAATACCGAGAAGGTGTATAAAGCCACATCATCTCATTGTAACAGCTTGCTAGTTTCAAAACATGGTTGGAAAGCTCAATATAAAGGTGGTTAAGCATAGCTGCAGTAGCTCCTGCGAAAGAAGAACAACGACAGCTTTCACAAGGGCTAGTGGCATCGCTATCAATTCTCAGCGTTGCTGGAGCAAGCCTTCATGCGTGTTTGGAGCCTTTCAGATCGAAAAATACTGCTTATAAAATAACTACGTGCTTTTAGGATAAACCACTGCAGCTACAAACGCTACGAAGGGTAAGCTTCCTGTCGCGCCGTAAAAAACTGGGTCGAGAAAAATCAGTTGACGGTCCCTTTAAAAGGGAGAGCCTGCTGCCTGATCATGCTGAGCAACTCATATTTCTTCATGATAACATCTAGTCATTACTTTCATTGTGCCCTGATGCTTGCGTTGTGATGTGCATTGTGCTAGCCTGGACATTGTGTTCTGGAGATAGCAGTGTATGTTTTGTTGCCAGTCAAATAGCTACATGTTAAGTAAAATATTGTTGCTGTGGAGGCATTTTTCCTTTGATATTCGATATTCGATTCGATATTCGAAGGTGGATATTCGTGTTCGATTCGTATTCGAAAAATTTGATATTTGCACACCCCTAATCATAACCGAAGAGAGCACCAGGCCACTTCGTCAGAGCCCGTACAGTTACGACGCGAGAACGAGAGGCCATAAAGAAGCAAGTCGATGAAATGCTACGCAACATCATCCAGCCTTTGAAGAGTCCGTGGGGTCAACCGTAGTGTTAGTGATGAAGAAGGATGGGACCCTTACATAGGCGGAGAGTACGGGGGGGCTGGTGCGCTTGGGCCCCACCCCCCCCGGATTGCCTCATGGGGGGGAGAACCCCCCTGCATGGCGCCGGCCCGGGGTATTTTTTAAGAGCTTGGCTTAGGTCACCGAGTCATCCTGTCTGGCAGCTATTTCACAGGCGGCTGTTTATGCACGCTTCTTTTTCATTTCAGCCATTTAAAGTTCGGCACATGGGCCAGTGACAAGTCAAACATTCAATGGAAAGTGCCCCTCAAACGGATTTTTACGGGCAGAATATGTTGTGCTGATGAACAACTGAAGCGACGACTTAAGCTATGACCAAATTAAAGAATTCACCGGCGATTACAATACTGCCTAATTCGCTGAGCGCAGCCTCGTGTTCGGGCAACGCCAGCTGTGTTTGAAGTTTGGACTATCCGCAGTTGTAGCAATGTAACATTCGTTACATACTGCCACAGAAACTGCCAGCACTCGAGTGCTACGCACACTCTATACTGTGTGCATTGCAGCTGTCGCGAACCAGGTGAAACGCCCACAGCCCCGTTACGGCAAGCGAAGCCAGCCGCAGTGCACGTGCCAGCCCTGCATGCGCACGAGCTCTGACCGAGGGGCCAGCACGCATGACAGACGAAGAAAGCGAGGTTAGAGGCGAGTATCTCGTGATATCAACAGACTCCGCGTTCGCTCTTTTTCGTCCTCGTTCGCACTATCGCTTACGCCGGCGATGCCGCTCAACGCAAGAACGGACGCCTAAGAGCTGCGCTCTAATTGTCTTGAACCCCGTAGTCAATGGTTTTGAGAACACAAAAATGATACTGAGAATACAAAGCAATCCCGACACAGTCAGTCAGTGAACGCTTTCGCACAAGCTTACTCACCAATAAAAAAACGGGTACTTTTTTGGTTGCCTACATATTGGCACCCTTCGACATGCCTGCTTATAAAAGTGCCGAGAAAAGATTGTATGCAGTTTTGATTTATCAGTAAAGGGTTTTACTAAAAGTTCGACCACCAATGAGCAACTCCATTACTCATCCAGATTCATAACCGCAGCTTCGCACAAGGTGTAGTGGTAGCAAATGGTATTTCCTACCATCTCAGAATTACTTTCGGCTATCTTGAACTGAACTCACTGGCATAAAATTAAAGCTTCCCATGATAGCGTTAGCCTACTGTCTCCTGTGTGGTGCATGTTTTAACAAAGTAAAGCCTAACCCCACGCATTGCGTGAATCAACTTTATGCGACGCAGTCAACGAGTCAACGAAAAAGGTTGCCTACGTGACCTTTTTCGCATCGAGCCAAGAGCTATGAGGTGGATCGATGTCTTCGTGTAAATTGAAAAATAAAGCTAGGGTCTTCCACTTACAGATCTTCATTATGATATCGCGGGCACCTAAGAGACTAAAGTTACATTAAATTCTTTAATTTGGAAGTTGGACTCCTTTCTGTCTCTCTCAATGTATGTATGTATGTATGTATGTATGTATGTATGTATATATATATATATATATATATATATATATATATATATAGGGAGACTGAGAGAGAAATGTGGAAGAGCAAGTCGGGCCCTCGCCCCGTCCGGTAAAATGAAAACTCTCCGCCTATGGGACCCTATGTTTCTGCGTCGATTATCGTCGCCTGAACAAAATCATGAAAAAGGGCGTGTACCCTCTCTCATGTACAGACGACGCCCTAGATCACGGTGTAAGAATATACTCAGGTGATGACACTCTTCCCCCAACGCATGGGAAACCGCAATCCGCGCGCGTCCAGATAATGTTCGGGTTCTTATCAGACGACTTGCAGAGGGCGCTACGAAAAGCGGGGCAGTCGTCTCCATAGCAACGCGCATGCTGCTGGTAAGGTGCATTTTTTTGTGCCATTTTGCTGGATAATGTTCATCCGCCAAGTGGCGTCGAGGGGCGAAATCGAGAGAGCAACAGGAGAGGGAACGGCGACAGCGGCGGCGATCACGCAGCACCACCGTGATTCGCCTACTCGCGGGCACTCTCCGCCTCAAGCCATTAGATGGCGCACCGCTCAACGGACCGACGACCGAACATTTTCTGGCCGCTTAGGCGCGTGCAGTGTCAACACCTGAATATTCTTACACCGTGCCCTAGATCGACTCTACAATGCGAAGTACATTTCTTGGATGGATCTCAAGACAGGCTACTGGCAAATCGAAGTCGACGAGAGAGTCAGAGAAAAGACTGCCTTCATAACACCGCACGGTCTGCTCGAGTTCAAGGTCATGCCCTTCGGTCTTTGCTCGGCACCTGCAACTTTCCAACGAGTCATGCATGCAGTATTAGCTGGCTTGAAGTGGCAAACTTGCCTTCTCTACTTGGACGACATCGTTGTGCTTTCCTCGAACTTAACACCTCCAGTGCCTTGAATCCGTACTTCAAGCAATCCAGAACTCCAGGCTCACCCTGAAGCCAGAAAAGTGCCGCTTCGCGTACGAGGAGCTCTTGTTTTTGGGTCACGTGATCAGCAAGATTGGAGTGTGCCCAGACCCGCAGATAACAGCTGCCATCGCCGCTTCCCCGCCACCCACCGACAAGAAGGCCGTGCGCCGAATTCTCGGCTTGTGCACCTATAGGTTTCCCAAGCAACGCTTAGCGACGCTGCTGCTCTTTACAGGCAGCGCCATCTCTGGCATAAAAATACAAACTGGGTGCCAGCAACGCGTGTTTTCCCTTCTCTCCAATGCGCTGCTGCTTGCTTCCGTGCACGTGCAGAGCTCTCGCAGTGCACTTCCGGCGTCTCACAATGGACCGCTTGTAGCAGGGCTTCAAAAGGATCTTCAAGCTTGACTGGCACTTCCGAAAAGCGAACTTGATAAAAGGAGAAAGGCTCGTCAATCATGTTTACGGTGCAGAGCAGACGATCGATGACAACGACGCACGACTCAAAGCAAAATGCATTTTCCAAATCGCGATTACACAGTTAGGACGTATACCTCGAGGTAAGTCTCATTCTGTCATGTTAAAGATGCGTAATGGTCCACATGCACTCCGAAATGAAGCAGTACACGCTATCGAGGTTCTGCGGTGCGGACTACGAATCATATGATTGTTGTTTTGATATGGCATTCTTGCAGTAGCCGCCGTGCACTTTCGTGAACAAACGTTTGCGGTGTCCCATGGCACTGTTTCATGGCACTTATACGGCCATGACACTGTTTCCTGAGAAGGTTAGAGTCAAGTCCTACGTGCCGCTGGAGAATCACCCGCCGATTAAGACGCGAGGCAGCTAGCTGAGCTTTAACTACTGTGAAGCAAGATGAACTGCTCGCCTCATTTTTTCGGCTCTCGCGCCATGTTTGCACTCTTTTTTTATGAGGATATCGACCTGACAGGCGTATAAAACCTGCTGCGCGAACGCGCCTAGAGAATCGCACAAAGTCAGAAAGTGGTTACTTCAAGGTTGCAATTGCAAAGCACGTATTAAGTGCCAGTCATATTTAGCGGCTTAAATATCACCCTAATGAAGTCACAAAAACAAAACAAACCTGCACAATGATGTCAAGGCTTGCGGAAAGTGCACAGACGTCCGTTCCGGCATGATAAAAGCAGCCTTCCCGACGCGTGAATTGCAGGCGCCGAACTTCTGACAATGTGCCGAGTTCAATTGAATTCAACCAACTGTGCAACGCTTGGTATAACGCGAGTGTGAACATTCAACGACGGGTAGGTCTCACGAACACGGGGAATCAAAACAGTTGTTTCACCTACAACCGTAACTGGACTTTCATAATGCGAGAACACAGCGAGTATCATTACTGTAGTAGCTGCGTGCATGCGCCGAGTTACGTACTGATTCATGTAGTCGATACGAACGAAAGCGATGAACTCAGACAGCCAAAACAGAAGGCGAGACAGCGCTGTCAGCTATCCACGCTTGCCGCCTTTATTTCTCGTGCGACATGCCCGAGAACCGATACAGTTTCACACATGAATCGCGTGCCTTGGTGTTGTCTGCACTGTTGTGGCAGGCCACGACACAGCAATACTTCGGAACTTGCTTGCGCTTCCGCAGGGTCGCTTCTGCGCAGCTTCGAACTGCAAGCCTCTTGGTTCAGCGTGCCAAGTTGTCCACACGGCGCCCCAGTTCACTGCACCAACTGAGAACGTGCGCACGCGTGCGCTTGGGTTCCCTGTTACAGACGCTTTGTCAAAGACTTTTCACGGATCGCCGAGCCACTAACGCAGTTCACGAAGACCGACGTCGAATTCAGGTGGCAAACAGCACAAGTCGAAGCATTTCATGAACTGAAACGATGCTTGCAGTCGCTTCCGATACTTGCGCATTTCGACAAATACGCCCATACGGAGATGCACACCAATGCAAGCAGCGTAGGACTCGGCGCCATCCTTGTGCAGCGGACAGACGGACTGGAAAGGGTTATCAGTTATGCCAGCCGGTCGCTGTCTAAGGCAGAGGCCAACTATTCCACAAGAGAAAAGGAGTGCCTCGCCATCATCTGGGCTATGTCAAAGTTTCACCCCTACCTCTACGGCAGGCCCTTCAAAGTTGTGAGCGACCATCACGCCTTGTGTTGGCTGGCTAACTTGATGGACCCTACAGGTCGCCTGGCACGGTGGAGTGGCACGGTGGACTTCAAGAATTCAACATAACCATCGTTTGCAAGTCCGGAAGAAAACACTCCGACACTGACTGCCTGTCCAGCATCCCTGTCGACCCACTGCCGCAGGACTACCAGGAGGATGACTGTTTCTTGGGAACCATAAGTGCCGACGACTTCGCCGAACGACAGTGAGCGGACCCAGAACTCAGGGGCCTTGTGGAATACATCGAGGGCAGGACCACCGTTGTTCCGAAGGTATTCAAGCGTGGACTGGCATCGTTTTTCTTGCAAAATGGCGTTCTCCTGAAGAACAACTTCTCGCCACTTCGAGCCAACTACCTTCTCGTGGTGCCCTCAGCATTACGACCAGAAGTCCTCCAGTCCCTACACGAGGATCCGACGGCTGGACACCTTGTTGTTTCCTGCACGCTCGCAAGAATACAGGAAATGTACTATTGACCGCGCCTTGCCGTCGACGTCGCTCGCTATGTAAGGACATGCCGAGACTGTCAGCGACGCAAGACACCGCCGACAAGACCAGCAGGCTTTCTTCAGCCAATCGAACCTCCTTGCCGACCATTCCAGCGAATCGGGATGGACCCACTGGGGCCATTCCCAACATCGACTTCCGGAAACAAATGGATCGTCGTAGCTACTGACTACCTCACGCGCTACGCCGAAACAAAGGCTCTGCCCAAAGGCAGTGCCGCCAAGGTAGCCAAGTTTTTCGTTGAGAACATCGTCCTTCGTCATGGCGCCCCAGAGGTACTTATCACCGATAGAGGTACAACCTTTACTGCTGACCTAACTCAGGCGATACTGAGGTACAGCCACACAAGCCACCGCTGGCCCACCGCCTACCACCCACAGACTAATGGCCTCACCGAGCGTCTAAACAAGACCATCACTGACATGCTGGCCATGTACGTCGACGTCGAACACAAGATGTGGGACACCATCCTTCCATACGTGACATTCGCGTACAATACGGCCGTATAAGAAACGACGCAAATGACGCCATACAAGTTGGTCTACGGATGAAACCCGGCAGCGATGCTCGACGCCATTTTACCAAACATGACCGACGAGGAAAACATCGACGTGATCACCTACCTACAGCGAGCCGGAGAAGCACGACAGCTCGCCCGCCTACAGATTAAGAACCAGCAGACGACTCACAGCTGCCGCTACAACCTTTGACGATGCCATATGGAATACCAACCCGGGGACCGTGTATACTAAGTATGGACGCCAATACGCCGAAGGGGCTTTGTGAGAAGCTTCTTTGACGATACTTCGGACCGTACAGGGTAGTTCGACGCCTCAGCGCAGTCGACTACGAGGTTGTCCCTGACGGCATTAGGAACTCTCAGCGGCGCCGTGCGCAGCCTGAAGTCGTCCGTGTCGTGCGCCGTAAACCATATTACGTGCGTTAGTGAATCTGAGGACTGTACTTTTGCTTTATTATTGTACTTTCTTGCTTGTGCTTATTGTACTCTCTTGCTTGTGCTTACTGTTCATGTACTTTCTTGCTTTATTGTTGTTATTTATTGTTGCATGCATCCCCCCCCCCCCCCACGTGTTCTGTTTTAAGCATTGGGACGATGCTTTTTCAGAGGGGGGCATTGCCACGTGCGTTTCTTATTATCACTTTTGCTGTATTCGGTTTTCGTCCAGAAAGACTGCCAGCAACGCTCAGCGAAAACCGTGCGTCACTGTTCGAGTAGCTTCGCGATTATTGTAGATCGTTTTGTTAAAAATGTGCGTAAGACGCGAACACTCGAGCTTATTCTAGAAGTTGCGCGACAACAAGCGATAACGCTGGAATATATGACTGCATATGTATGAATGCCGACGGGCTTCACCACTTGTCACTTGTCAGATTATCGACGGGCGACGCCCTGTTCGCTGCTATCTGTGTATAGCGTGTATTGCTGTAGTTCGAGTTCTCATTTCCCGGCCACAAGTTCGGCCAAATAAGCAGTTTCATCTTGAAAACGCCGACTGCTGTCTTAGTCGACGTCACGACCACGTGACAATATCATATAAACTTGTTTGCGTGCTCCCTGATAAAATGAACCCACAAGAAGTTCAATAACATGGCTTGCTGGACGAGTTGGTTCATACTATTTGGAAGAGTGAACAAGCGAAAGAAAAATTAAGACAGTGAAGAAAAACAACCAGACGGGACAAGCACTCGACTTACAGCTAAATGCTATTGAAGAAAGCCCACACACCCACACACATGAACCAGCAGCACATGCGTAGATAGGTTATCTGGGCTGTGTCAAAGTTGCACACCAAACAGCACAAAGCCATGAAACGTGTCAAACTGGTACAAACAGCACATTTTCATAAAACACCAAAATGTCAATGCCACATGAAACAGCCATCAAGAAACGTGAATTCTTTATCTGCAAGGAAAACTGACGGGATCATTCAATTATGACACTTTCCCCACTTTATTTGAAAAGCTTCACAAATATCACGTTGAATCTTATTTCTTCCTTTGCCACTGACGCTCATTAATTTGGGGCGCAGTTACAGCCCTTGCAGATAAGTGCATTGGCAACTAGCGCAGTAACTGGAACTGGAGGACACCAGATCGGTGGACATAATTGCGACATTTACCCACTTTAGAAGTACTACCTTGTATGAATTCTCAGGTTTTTTCTAACACTGTATCGTGCTATGGCATGCAGGGCATCGTTATTGAATTGAATACAGAAAATTACGGTACGTTCTATGTTTGCTGGTTTAAAATTTAATGCAATTACCGGAGTGCCCTGAAAGCACATCTCCCATGGAAACAATTGTTCTTGAAATATAATTTAATTCACGTTAGATATTAGGTCTAAGGCTGCATTCCACTATGACAACAACGAATAACACAATCCCCCCATCATTATTCCAACAGCAATTATACGGACACTCTAGCACATTTTCACCACTGCTGTCAGCTTCCGTATAAAGTCTGAATAGATAACATTGTCGTGGATGTCATATGTAGATAACATTGTCTTGCAAGTCATATCTTCTATGTCCGAGTGAAAGTATGCGAGGGCAATTGGGAACTACCAGCTCAAGGAGATTAAACACGCCGGCCATCTTCATTATGCAAAAGCGCAAGAAGGAGGTCTGGACAGGGGGCAAGTCGCTCGGGCATTATCACTTTCCCTTTTGTCACCACTTATCAGACATGTGCCCATTTGCCACTGGAGTAACAACAGCCAACTTTGATCAAAAAGGAGCGGTGGCGTGTGCGCTAATCTCGACAGAGATTAGTATATGGCTCGTACCTTTGCACAGTTTGTACTTGCTGCACTATAACCGCTTAATTTGCATTGAAGCAACAGACAACACAAAGGACACTTCTCTCGCAGCAGCGGCCATACATCCTTGAGCCACAGTTTTGTAAAGTAACGCCAGATTGGATCCTATAGGAGGGAGCTGCTAGCCTTCGTATAACATTTTGACTTAATTGTATAGCATTAATTGCTTCACCCTTGAAGCGAAGCTGTGACTTTTACAGCAGAGTTCTTAAAACCTCGCTAGGTTGCCCATTCGATCATGCGCAGCTTTGCGGAATTCGGTGAGAATGAATTGGAGGTGGAGAGGAGGAGTGAGCCAGGTGGTAGTACAGCAAGGCTTAGTGGGAGAGAGGGAGCAATGCAGCAGGTACAGGTGGTGTGACATCACTGCTCTCCTATAAAACCCGTGTACTCACATCGGAGGTCCTCTTTCTCGCAGTGCAAAAGCAAATGACATGGCATTTTTTTAGCCCGCTTTCTCACAGTGGAAAAAGAAGTGGCATGACATTTGCTTAGCAATCGAGAAGACTACCGTCAGGATTACCGAGGAAGAACCTGCTCAACTGCAGCGCCGTCCAGAAGCCAATTGTGAGCGGATGCGGCGACAGCAATGCGATCCTGAAGCAAGAGCTGAAACCAAGCGTCACGGAAGAGATGATCCCAAGTTTAGATTGAGGGAAGACGAGAGTTATAGGCGAAGAGATGAAGATCCGGAGGCTCGTGAACTTGGTCGGTTGAATTGATCGAGATACTACACAGAACACTGAGAAAAAATCCTGAGCACCAAAACATGGAGGATGGAAAACCCTGGGTTGTGCGTGCTCAGGATCGTTCACAACATGCAACGTGTGGTTTGGTGCTACTTTTCTGGGCGTCCCCGAGCACCGCTGGTCTTTGGTGTTCGCGACAGCAGAGCCACGAATTATAATTTTTTTCATCGTGCAGCGAATGTGGAGACATACCTGAAGAAATGTCTTGAGGCTCCGTTTGTGTAGCAGTTGTTGACGTAATTTTCTTTTCGTTTGCTTGCGATGCTTCATCGCAGGTTAACAGTCGCACTTGAACGGATTCATCTGTGACATGGACCGGTTCACACGCTGGCTCTAGTGAGGTTTCTACAGCTTGTCCCGACTCACAAGCCAGTCTCGGCGATGCTTGATGTACTGGCTCCTCTGTGAGGTCATCCTGAAATAAATTTGCTTGTGTTGTTGCAAGTGATAACACCAAAGACTATTGGCGAGAAAAAATTTGAAACGTCTCTTACATGATCTGTTTCACGACAATCACTTCGTCTTGGCCTGTGTCCGATGCTTGCATCTCCAGGCAGAAACTGTCCACGAATATGAAACAGTGTAATGAAAAGGTGAGTTACTGACATATACACAACAAAACAGGTACTTGTGGTAATTATCAAAATTAATACTTCTCAGACGTCTCTTTAGAACCTCCAGTGACACCATGCATACTATTGTATAGTTGCCTCAACATATGCTTTTTCTGACACTTCAGTAAGTGCCATCAATGCTGCTCAAACAAGTCAACACTACTACATACTTCTTTAGGTAGCTTGATGTGGCATGTCGAATAGCATAATATTCAATACTGAAAGATGTTTGTGAATCTAGCTCAAATAAACTTACATACTGCAAGTTGGCCTGTGCACTCCTGGAAACAATTGTAAGAATATGTTCATCCTTATAGCCATTTCATGTATACGTTTTAAAAGCGCAAACATTTTTCTGCAGACTCAACAAGAGAACAGTCCGTCCCTCTCTTATGTATGAGGATTGCCGCTATAAACAAGAATAAAAGAATGTAATCTTTCGCTCCGGTGCTAGGTTTTAAACCCTGGGTGCATTTTCTGAAGGCGAGTTCTTCAAGCACTACGCTACAGAACCATGCATGCAAGACATGAATATATGTTACCTAAGTGAAAGTGTTGTACCCACAGTGAAAAACCAATGCGGAAAGAGAACGCTTGCTAAGTAGGCTTTGTTAAATTTCATGGAAGTTGAATAAAAACCCTCTCCAGTAGATGTAAAGACAGCAGGGAAGACTACACAAATCAGGAAAGTGCAACATTTGCGAGATTTTCATGCCAAACGCACATTTTGGTGGTCATGGAATACATGTGCCATGGGACTGCGTTCGAGACACTGACGAGTGCTAGAGAGAAGATGAAAGACGACATGCCAAAGCCGCTCAAAAACGGCGTTCCAGAGATGGTTACTACCTACAATAAAACTCAATGCTTATGCAGCATCTCTTAGGCAACACCCAAAGGAGATTCTGCATAGATTCTTTCACATTGACTCTTCTTTGCGGCAACAGCAAACTTTATGCATTCTTGCCTACAGTGATTTGAATACTCCTAAAGTCCATTTTCAGACTCGCATGTCACATACCGCATCTCAGCCACATTTCCGAAACTTGTCCATGTGAATTACGGTGGTTATTTACAGCATCGGTCGACATCTTCCAATAGCATGTGACATGACCTCGACTATAGAGGATGCGTTCTTTATAAAGAAGCGTTCCACAGAACAGAGAGACTCACGTTCGGAACCCTTCGGGAAGAACACCACCAGCGGCAGAAAAGAGCGACAGAGGTTTACGTAACAAATGAAGAACAGAGCGATCCTTATATCAAGAAAAACAATGCGTGCATTTTTGTTTACTGTGGAACTGTATATAACTAGCCCAGTCGTAACTCCACAAACAGAATAGTTACTGCGCATGTGCGAGTAAGTTTGTTTTCCACACGAACAGCCTAAGCCACAGACCAGCAGACCAACACCACTTATCGCTGTCTTTCCTTTCTGCTTTTCTCTTTGTATACGAGGGAACCTATAACGAGGTGCGACATTCCTGCCGTGTTTTTGAGAAGCCCTTGAGGCACTCCCACCTTTTCGCTGGAATGTGGAAGGGTGAACACGCCTAGCAAGAGAAGCAGTCTGGGAAAGAGAGGTTTTGTGGGGAACTATTCTTGCAAGAAAGCCAACATACAAGTGTTTTGAAAGTGTCTGCTAGAGGGCGCTCGCTATATGGCGAAGTCTTTGTTTATTCGTTTTTTTTCCCTGTATTTTGACTGGGTTTCTCCGAGGTGACTTGTGTTGTTTTCTTGCTACATATATATATACCGGGTGTCCCAGCTATCTTTAGCCAAGGGTTAAAAAATACAATATTAGAGGCACGCGAGTGAAATCACTTGCAAATTACTGACGGTCACCTTGCGCACTACAGACAATTTTTTGTTTGGTAATTAACTAATTTGTTAATTAGGAGTATTATAATTAAATTGCTAAATATTCACTGTAGGCAACAAATGCGGCTTGCAAAGTTTGAGAGCGTCTTCAGAAACCCCAATTTTATTATTTGCGATAAAGAAAGTCTCATGTATACCATTCTTTTCCAAGCTGCAAAGAAAGCCCGCGAAATACAAAAAGAACCACGTGACTAGCGCGTTCGCACGCCGCTAGAATGCTACCCTCAGCCGTGGTTCGAGCGAACAAAATCAGCTGCGGCCGCGACTCGCTGGCTCCGTTGCAGCGGTAGGCTGATGAGTCGATGGTGGCTTTTTTTGGCCCACGTCAGCCTGTTGGCGCACGTGACGGTGCAAGTTGTAGCAAGCACCCCCGAAAGATATGTAAGCTTGCGACACCAGATGTCACACAGTCTGCGCCTGTCGTCGAGTTTTGGCCTCAGAGTTTCCTACAATATTTACTTCAGGGAACTCTGGCAATGCGATCGTTCTGCCACAGTGGCAATGATGGTATTACATGGATTTGCCTAAACTTTGTGCTTGTGGCTTCAAAAGCACTCGTGGCTTTGTTTATTGTTGTTTTCTGGCTTTTGTTTTGGATGAAAGAATGGATTGTTGTGAATTTTGTGAGCCGATTTGAATTGGTGAGCCTAAAAAGGTCAAGGTGGTGAAGTGGAACTGCTCAACATTTGCTGAACTTCGTCTTGCACAAGAGAGAGAACAAGAATTAAAGAAAGGCGGGGAGGTTAACCAGGGCTGAGCCCTGTAGGCTACCTTACACTCGGGAAGAGGGGAGGGGAAGGAAAGTTAGAGACGAGGAGAGAAAAGTCACTTTTTCAGCCGACGTAACACACAAAGCAGCTGCAAGCCTCATGGAGCCAAACGCAGCCGAAAGAACGAAGCTTAGATGAATCCATGTACTACCCATCATTCCCATGCTGATGAAGCGTTATGCATTGCAGCTCCTTTAGACAATAGCGCCAGATTTTCTTGTAGTGTATTATTCGGAAACTTTACGGTCTCATTCACCAAAAATCATGGTGCGCACCTCGTAGACATTACCGCGCATGCGCAGGCTGCCTACCCGGGAGAGCTCCACTGGCTAAACCCCGCTACCCACTAGTGGTCCACTAAGTTGTCGCAAAATGGAGAATTCAGCAAAAAGAGGTATGCTGCTCAAATGGCTCCTCATCAGCGCATACAAAACGCCAAGTGCATGCAGCAACCCAGACAAGACGACGCATGTAGTGGTAAAAAGAACACGCATGCTGCTCAAATGCAAAACTTTCAAGGAGCATACGCTAAATTTTAAAAGGACTCCCTGTACCTCTCATCGAAATTCAGTATCACCTCCATGCCGTGTGCAACAGAACTTCACTGGTTATTCGCCTTCACAGAGAGGAATTGCCTCACTAATTATTTTTCTACAACTTACCTCACCTTTTCGCATCTTCGAGAATGCTGTTCTCGGCGCCTGCGGTTCATTCCGTTCGTAAACGAAGATTGACGGCACCAAGCCTGGCCTCAGTCGTTCAGATTTCACCGGAATCCCCGTTTCCCCGATGCTGGTAGCCACTGTCACGAAAATGTTTCGAGCAGAGAACAGTGGTTTTCGAAGGCTTGGATTTATTGCATTTCACAGCAGCGACCCACTGAGCACCTGTTTTTTTTTCTCCCCTGAGCAGTTGTGAAAGAGTACATCGCCTCGGCTGCCGGTGCTCGGACGCAGCGCAAAAGGCCGGCATCGTGAGGACGCCTCTTTTCTACCGCCATCCGCGTCTCGTGGGCGCCGCCATCTTGGCTTCAAAAGAAACAAACAGGCTTCCCCAAAGCGCCGCGCGTCATGCAAAAGCTCTTGAGTTGCCGCCACTTTGCGCGAGGTGGCAGCAAGTACTGCAGGCCTAGAGTTACTGTATATGCTACCTTTAGGTAGCAGAGTTGCAGGCCGATTACTCGCTATGCTGGTGTGCGCGCGTCGCGAGCATAGGCGTATCTACCATGGGTGCAAGGGGGGCGCTAGCCCCCCCCCCCCCCACTGAGAAAACCATGGAGAAAACCTAGGGGGGCGGAGCACCCCCACTTTCGACAGCGGCCATTGTCGGCTGTACCACGGCCGCTACACTGCGAAATTAACAAGTCAGGTAAAGTTTTACTTGATTGCAGCAATCACGTAATTATGTAATTAAATTTCTCCTAAGATTCTGTGAAGGCTAGTGTCTCATGACCACGCACTGTACAGCTCTTGGCGGTGCGGGCTGCCGATGCGACGCTCTCGCGCCTTGCGCTCCAGCATTCAAGAAGAGGCTACCACTCAGCAGAGTCCAGGCCCGTAGCCAGGAATTTTTTTCGGGGGGGGGGGGGGGGGCACTTGCTGAAAACCTTGACTATTTGAGAAAAACACCTATATTCATTATTTATTTTTGGTAAAAACACCTACTTCACCAAGATTTCGGGGGCACTGGCGACGGGCCAGGGAGAGTCTCTACAACATTATAGCAATATATATGCCATATGATTTTCTTTTTTCTGCCTAGCCTGTAATTTACGTAATCGGTGACGCAGATACGGGTGGGAACCAGCAAACATTTTATGGACCGACTAAACGCGCTTCCTGTTTCAGGGAATTTAGAAGCTTTCTTTAAAAACGAATAGCATCGCCGCTGCTCGTGAGTTGATGCATCAACTCACGAGCAGCGGCGATGCTATGAGTGTGCAGAAGTGCCTATATATAGTGTATTTTTGCCGAGAGGAGAGCTAAAAAAAGGTTCCCGCTTTAGTATCTGGTTAACCTGCTTCACCCTGCGTATCATATGGCAGCATGCAGATCGCGGCGGCTTGTAACAAGGCGATAAATAAGGCAGTTGACTCGAGCACGAAGCCCAGCTTTCAAGATTGCCCCGTAACTTGATCTACCTGACCCAGGCCCGTAGCCAGGGGGGGGGGGGGATTTTGGTGAAGTATGTGTTTTTACCATGACCAAAGGACACCTTAACTTTTCAGGCGTCAATGTAATTTGCAGCTGGAACATCAAGTACAGAATCGGGAATGAATTAACAGACGCAGCCGATGACACAATCTAACGGACCGTCCCACAAACCAGAACAACACGCTCCACATGCTACAAGCACTAGCTGCAACTCACGCCCCACGGGTAGCTAAGACGCAAGAAGCATCTACTCAGACGGTGGACGTGATAATAACACCAGTAGCAGAATCCACACATCAAGCAGAGGCAACAAGTTCACGCACTTCCCCAACAGAGACATCTGCGAAGGCTAGCAAACAAACAGATACAGAAACACGCATCGGGTCAGACCTCACCACTAACACAAAGAGTATAAAACACCCGCTGAAAACGTTGTGCCCCGGAGATCTGCCTGACTCCAACAGAAATGACTCAAACACCAAGGACAGGAATGAAAGGCTACCGCAAATCTCCGTCTTTTCTCCAATCCCATAAACTCGCCACAAAACAAACAAAAAAAACTACAGAATGCATTTGAAGAAATACTCTACCTACGTAAAGAAAAGAAAATTCCGAAAGGTCTTAAAATTAAGGTCAGATGTGCTCTTGGTACCCTACCACCCAAACTATTAGTGAAATCCCATGTAACACAAAACCTCTAAAAGACGTCTCGAAACGGCTACGGACGGCTATAGACGTCTTGGTTTACGAGAAGATCAAGAATAGACATTTTTGAAAAATAAAGCACTTGCCTCTCAAATATGCCTGCGTACTGTTTGTTACCGTTTTCAACAGCTACGATATAGCCAGAGTGTATTCTGCCAAAGAAGTCCACAACGTCTACTTTGAGACATATTTAGACATTCTGGGGGAAAGTGCGCGCGCAACGACTATATAAATCATTCTTCAAATGTTTTGCCCACGCGCGCAAAAACGCCAAAACGGCATGTCTAAAGAGCGGTGACTGTCGCTTTAGTGAAAGAAGAGACGCAGAAAACAAAGCTCTCAAAATAATTGGTTTCGCTCGGCAAGGCGCGTTTCTATCAGCAGTTTGGTAAGTATATTCTTTTCAAGCCAAGGCGGCTAAGGCCGCGCAAAGCTCGCGCAACAGCGAACGACGACAGAAGCAAACGCAGGCAAGCCAGGCAAGCATGCTACTGATGCTACGCAGTCGGAGGCTCGAAGCGGGTGTTGTCGAAGCGCGTGTTTACCCCTGCATTCAAGAACATCTTTTCACTCGGCGCTCCACCTTGACTCAATGTCGATGGCAGGTACACCTATTGGCAGGAATGTTCACTAAATATTGTGCAATAGGCGGGATTATTTTGTGAGAACCGTTGTGTCTTTTCTGTTGAATGGTGACGCTGTGCTCAGCTCGGTCAAGTGAAGGGTGAGGCTTGTTTCAGAATACTTGTTCCTTCCTCCCCCTTTCCCCTCTTCCTCCACTAGTTCGCGCCAGCCGCCAGTTCGCGGCGGCAGCGGCGGCTCGATCGGCAGCAGAGCTAGGCGACGGCCGGCGGTGATTTGCGTTTTGTGTAGCGTTGTCAGCTTTTGTTTGTGAACGGATGAACGGATTACGGGCTGTTTGGCATCAAGTAACGGTGATCATACTGTCTGTCGCACATTTTCCATCAGTGTTTGGTGAAACAAGCTTTACTGTGCTTTTTGCGACGGTACGTTCGTCGGTACGTTCGTTTCAAGAAGCGATTGTTCTGCTCACCACCTTCGTTGCAGCCAGACAAACAGCTAAGAACGTGTGCACGTTCGGATAGAGTGCTTTTTTCGGTAAGTGCACCAGACCTTTCGTCGTTTTTACTGAAAGGTTTTAGCATTGTGATTAAACTGTGAACAGTTCTTTGCTATGTTGAACCGCGTGGTAGAACGCGAAACTATAGTATACGCGCCGGTGCGAATCGTAAGCCAGATCGACTCGCCCTATTTTGAGTAATTATGTTTTGCGCGTTACAGCTCGTGGCTCCATGCACGCACGCTAGTGACAGGCTGACATAGTTTAGGCAAGCATGCTTACAACTACGCCGGCCTGTCGCTGACAAAGTGCAAAGCTTCTACCGTAGGCGCCTCGCCTGTAGGTGCGGTTATGATTGATTGTCGTTTCTTAATACATGACAGCATTTTATCATATCTGTAATTGGAAATGTTTCTTTAGAGTGACTTGATGATCTGTTATTTGTTGTAAATCCTGCGTAGCTTACGTGCTTTCTCTGTATGCAGCTTTTCTTCACTGCTGTTTGTGCAAGATATTGGGCGTGAGACCAAGCCAGCTAATGCGGAAGCCAGTGCAGTTTCTTTGACGAGACTTGGAGTGCATTCATGCAGAATTTTATTTACATCGCTGCCGTGCCACTCAGCTTCACCTTGTGCGGTCACCTTCCGACCTGTTTTGTGCCACATTTGGTTGTGCTTTATTCATTAATAAAGCCGATTTGACAGGGATAATTTATTGTTGCTGAGAAGCGCGATTATTTATTTGCGCGCCATCCGCTAAACGTCATTTATGTAGTACAGTATACGTGTTGATCCCCTGCGTACGTGTTCAAACTTATTATAAACCGATGTCTTTTACATGAAAATTGGATATGTATGGTGTGCTGAAGTAGCCAATAATTCACGCGGCATATATGAGCGACCGCAACAATTTGATTCGGTCCGCAATAAATGCGAGTAAACTCAGCGTCGAAAACTTATATAATAGTGGGGACATGCGTGGGTGAACAGGTATGTACGTATGTTAGTGATCTTGCTTGATTGTTTGGTCACTTGCTCGTCGACTGACATAGGAAGTGTGAGAAAAACAGGAAAGTGCCTTCGCGGGAGCTCTTTCGGTCCCTTCAATCTCTTATCTTCCTATGGTAGCCGTCAGGCTGCCGACCAAACATCTGCAAAGACAGTTATATTAGTTTATTTTATATTTCGAAAGTCCAAAATTTCGAAAACGGCGAAAAAACAAGAACGTCTATAAAACGTCTTATCTTGGTCTTTTCAAAACGTCTTCTAAAGACTTCAACTAGCGGGACGTTAGCACAGCTATCAGACGTCGGATAGACGTCTACGGCTACGGGAATGTCTTGACCAAGACGTCTATTAGCCCTTTTTGATAGCCGTTCAAGACGTCTTTTAGACGGGAAATAGCTTCTTTTGTGTTACATGGGATGGAACGGCATTCTAGAAAGCGCGTCTTTGTCATTATAGATACTTTAAAAGAACATGCGGAAACCAACTTGCTTTAATCACCAATCAACTTAATAGCGGAAGAGGAAACTGAAGAACTTGCCCAATTTGTAGAACGTAGAGAAGATAAATTGCTGATCAAGGAAAAGCGCAAAGAAAATCATGCTACGAACTCATGCCCTCAATAATTCGATGAACACGGTAGAAAGTCCCGCAATCCCAGCCCACACCCAGAACGTCGTAGCGAAGTGGTAGACATATCACAAAGCTTAAGTCCAGATCGATAGATCTGCTCAAGCGCGGCCTTACATTTTGTCCCACAAACAATGCAGTGAACGAGTACGAGCTCCACAAAGATATAACTGAGTTTTCAAGACGTTTGCGCATCAAGGAATTAATTCTCTTTTGATAAGGCCAGCTGATACGGAAGACGTAAACAATGACTCTTTGCGTCCGCCAAGCACTTGGACACCAGATACAGAACAATGCCAAGAGTTAAATCAATATATAAAACTAGTTTCAAGGGAAATTCTGAGCACAGCTAAACGAAGTCGAAAGCCGAAGAACTTAACTTATGCAGAACACGAGGTCTTGAAATAACTTTCAAACAGAAAGGACATTGTCATAAAACCAGCGGACAAGGGTGGTAGTATATAGTAATCTGGCCTATAAAAAAATATAAAAACGAAGCTATCAGACAACTCAGCAACAACACGCACTATCGAAAATTAGCCTCGGACCCGACTCAAGAATATAGTAATAGCATACAACATACGATCACGAATTTTCTAGCCAGGGAATTAATCACACACTCTGAGCACCGGTTCCTGTTGCCTAAAAACAAGCAAGCAGGCCGCTTTTCATAAGGTGTCCATAGATGAACTGCTTATCGCGCAAATCCCGGGCAGGCCTATATCTAACAATAAAACACCTACTGAGTCGCTATCAACATTTCTAAATCATCATTTATGTAAAATACCATCTAACCTACCGTCTTTTGTTCAAGATACACCTAATTTCCTTCGAATAATAGATTCTATTAACGAAACACAAACGCTATCGGATATCAGGCCATTCTGGTAACATTAGAGGTCTGCTCCTTGTATACGAATATACCTATTGCTGAAGGGATTGAAGCGGTCTCAAAATCACTCATAGAAAGCAAGCAAGCACATAATGCTGAGGTTTACCTATCGTTACTGAAATTAGTACTGACGCTAAATTATTTTGAATTTGATTCGTCCTACTACCTGCAAACTTTCGGCACTAGTATGGGAACCCCTTCTGCGCCAACATACGCCAACATTTTTATGGGACAGTTAGAATCATAGCTGTTGGAATCATGTCCAGCGAAGCCTTCCACCTATCTCCGTTACAGAGACGACATATTAATCATATGTGAACATGGCGTAAGTACAGTCAACGCATTCATTGACCACTGTAACAAGTTTCACTCTAGTATTAAATTCACCATGCACCATTCTTCCAGTGAAATTAACTTCCTAGACACGACGGTATCTATTGAAGCAGGAAAATTAAAGACGACGCTTTACAGAAAACCAACAGACAGCCAGCAATACCTAGATTGCACTAGTCATCACCCACGACACTGCAAACAAGGGATATTTGTAGAACAGGCGAGGCGTATAAGAAGGATCTGTAGCGACGGCAGTGACTACGTTCACCACTTAAGCAACCTAAAGGAAACATTAGTTAAAAGAAATTGCCCGCAAGATGCTCTAAACAAGGTCTTCAATGAAGCATGTCAACTAGATAGGAAATCATCACTAGCTCAAAGGGCTCCCGTAGCACAGCCTAACCAGCCGCCAGCATTTATAACCAAATACTCAAATGCACTACCAAACATAAATAATATCCTCCGTAAGTATCACCCAATACTGGCAAGCACCGAGCGCCTTAGAAAAGCGTTTCCCGGGGGTGCCAAAGGTCGTGTATCGCCGCAATAGGAAATTTAAGAACATGTTAGTGCATGCAAAAGTAAACCCTCATTCTACTGCCCACATAACACCTTGTTCTCGTCCAAGATGTAAGACTTGTAAGCACCTTCAAGATGACGTTATAGTTAAAAGCACCGGAAGTGATTACGTCCATCATATTGCCACGCCCGCTTCTTCTTTTATTTTGATGTGTTCGAGTTTGACCAGCAAGGACGGTTATCAACGCTCGACGCTGGCCGTGAAGCAGTGTTCGAGAAGCTTCACGATTTTAGTAGATCGTTTTGTTAAGATTGCGTGCCGCACGCGAATGTTCCAGCTTTGTCGAGAGATAACGCCGCCACCAGCGATATTGCTGGAAAGTTCCATAGCACCTGTATAAAAGCCGACGCGCTTGACCGCTTGTCAGTTGATCGACGGTCGACGCTCTGTCCGCCGCTATCAGTGTATTGCTGTAGCTTTCAGTTTCTCGGCCACAAGTTCGGCCTAATAAAGAGTTTCATCTCGACTTGCTGACTGCTGCCTTCGTCGACGTCACGACCACGTGACATATGGTGGAGGTGCTGCTTCTTCCATGATCCGGACGCCCCCGCGAAGTGCTGACCCAAGCCCAAGCCGCGACGAGGACGACGGCAAGGAGAACCCAGATCGTCGAACAAGCCGCAGGCAGAAGGGACTGCCGCCAGAGCACGGGCTCCTTCTCGAAAAAGACAGACAGCCGCAGATCCCAACAACGACCGCAGCGACGATGACCGACCCCGTGCAGCCTGCGCCGATCCTTCTTCGGCATCCCAAGGAGCCGCCAACCTTCCGCGGATCGTCGTTTGAAGACCCGGAAACCTGGCTTGAAACATACGACCGTGTCGCCATCTTTAACAACTGGACCAATGAAGACAAGCTGCGTCACGTGTACTTCTACCTCGAAGACGCGGCCAGAACCTGGTTCGAGAATCGGGAGTCCTCACTGCAGACCTGGGATCTTTTCCGCAGCGCATTCCTGCACACGTTCACAAGCGTCGTCCGCAGGGAAAGAGCCGCTTCTTTGCTGGAGACCCGGGTGCAGCTGCCAAACGAAAACGTCACCATCTTCACGGAAGAGATGACTCGACTTTTCCGTCAGGCCGACGCTGCGATGGCGGAAGACAAAAAAGTTCGCCTGCTCATGCGGGGTGTCAAACAAGAACTTTTCGCGGGATTTGTCCGCAACCCGCCCACGACGGTCGCCGAATTCCTCACCGAGGCTACGACTATTGAAAAGACACTGGACATGCGGACGAAACAGTACAACCGGTCGCCGCTGTCTGCAACCTATTCCGAAGTACACTCACTAGCCACCGACGACTTGCGCGAAACCATCCGAGCGATCGTGCGGGAGGAGTTGCGCAAGCTGTTACCTTCGCCGCAGCCTCAAGTGGATTCGATCGCCGACATTGTCCGCGAGGAAATCAAAGAGTCACTGGGTGTTCCTCAGCCGGCACCGCCGCAGCTTCAAGCAATGAGTTATGCTGCTGCTGCCCGACGCAACGCCCCCCCCTCCTCGCCCGCGTCATGACGCCGCGCCGCCCCAGCAGTTCCGCCGCCAGGCACCACCGCCGCCACCACCGACGCCATACCGCCCGCCAACCGGCCAGCGATACACGCCGAGGAAGACCGACGTTTGGCGCGCCCCCGACCATCGTCCACTCTGCTACCACTGCGGAGAAGCCGGCCACACCTACCGCCGTTGCCAGTATCGACGGATGGGACTGCGCCGGTTGGCCATCGACGCGCCGCGTCCACAGCAGGGTGAACGACCACGTGACATCGCCGACTATCTGGCAGGATCACAGTGGACCCCCCGAGGACCTTCCCGATCGCCGTCGCCAGGCCGCTACGCCTCTCCCCAACGCCGCCAGTATACTGGCCCATTCCGGGGCCGGTCGCCTAGCCCGTATCCGGAAAACTAAGGGCAGCAACCGATGGAGGTGCGGTTGCTGTACGACGAAACATCGAAGATCCTCTGCCGCCGACGACGACGCCACGACGAAACCTTGAAGACCCGACGCGAACCAGACAGAGCCCTGACGACGAAGCCTCGCGGACCGAAGTAGACCTGACGACGCAACGTGGAAGCAGCGGAACAAACCGACGTAGCCGTGACCCGACGCCACGACCTAACTGCGACGCAAGACGACGAACTAGCGACCTCGACGTTCTTATCGACGGCCACAGCGTCACAGCCCTCGTCGACACCGGAGCCGACTATTCTGTCATAAGTGGACCGTTCGCCACGAAGCTCAAGGAAGTTAGGACAGCTTGGGAAGGCCCCGAAATCCGGACAGCTGGAGGTCACCTCGTAACGCCAGAGGGAATCTGCACAGCGAGACTCACCATTAACAACCGAATTTATCCCGAGAACTTCGTAATCCTGCCGCGTTGCTCGAGAGATGTCATCCTTGGTATGGACTTCTTAGGCCTTCATGGTGCAATCATCGACCTGAGGTCTAAGTCAATAACACTGTCCACGGAAAAGGCACTACCGCCGCACACTCCGCCAAGAAAGCACGCCTTGAATGTGCTGGATAACCAGGTCACCATTCCCCCTCGCTCCAGCGTCATCATTTCCGTCGGCACTCAGAAATCAGCAGACCTCGAAGGCGTTGTTGAAGGCGACCAGCACCACTTGATTAACCGCAAGATTTGCGTCGCAAGAGGAGTAGCAGAGCTGCGGGCAGGGAAAGCAACAGTTATGCTCACGAATTTCAGCAACGAGTACAAGCACGTGAGCAAAGGCACGACGGTCGCCTACATCGAAGAAATCGTAGAAGCCAGCAATGCTTTCGGCCTCACCGATTCTCCCGAGCCTACTCCGACGAATAAAGCGCCGCAACCAGCTTTCGACATCAATCCCAGCCTTCAAAAGCACAAACAAGAACAGCTCAAAACCCTGCTCTTGCAATACAAGGACTGCTTTTCGTTGTCGTCAAGAATTAGGCAGACTCCCGTGGCAAAACATCGCATCATAACAGAGGAAAGCGCCAGACCACTCCGTCAGAGCCCGTACAGAGTTTCGACGCGAGAACGCGAGGCCGTGAAGAAACAGGTCGACGAAATGCTACGCGACGACATCATCCAGCCGTCGAAGAGTCCGTGGGCATCCCCGGTGGTGCTAGTGAAGAAGAAGGATGGGACTCTACGTTTTTGCGTCGATTATCGTCGCCTGAACAAAGTCACGAAGAAGGACGTGTATCCCCTTCCCCGGATAGACGACACCCTGGATCGATTACACAACGCAAAGTACTTTTCTTCGATGGACCTCAAGACCGGTTACTGGCAAGTAGAAGTCGACGAGAGAGACCGAGAAAAGACTGCTGTTATAACACCAGACGGCCTGTTCGAGACGGCCTGTAACACCAGACGGCCTGTTCGAGACCCTTTGGTCTTTGCTCGGCACCTGCGACTTTTCAACGGGTTATGGACACAGTACTGGCCGGCTTGAAGTGGCAGACGTGCCTCGTGTACTTGGACGACGTCGTTGTGTTTTCCTCAAACTTCGACGAACACCTTCGGCGCCTTGAAGTTGTACTTCAAGCAATCAAGACCTCCGGACTCACCTTGAAGCCTGAAAAGTGCCGCTTCGCGTACGAGGAGATCTTGTTCTTGGGTCACGTGATCAGCAAGGATGGTGTTCGCCCGGACCCGCGGAAAACAGCTGCCATCGCTGACTTCCCGACGCCCACCGACAAGAAGGCCGTACGCCGTTTTCTCGGCTTGTGCGCCTATTACAGACGTTTCGTCAAGGAATTTTCACGGATCGCCGAGCCACTGACGCAACTCACGAAGGCCGACGTCGAATTCAGGTGGGAAACGTCGCAAGTTCAAGCATTTCAAGAATTGAAACGACGCCTGCAGAAGCCTCCCATACTTGCGCATTTCGACGAATACGCCGATACGGAAATCCACACCGACGCAAGCAGCGTAGGACTCGGCGCCGTCCTTGTGCAAAAGACCGACGGATTCGAAAGGGTCATCAGTTATGCTAGCCGGTCGCTATCAAAGGCAGAAATCAACTACTCCACAACAGAAAAGGAGTGCCTGGCCATCATCTGGGCTACATCGAAGTTTCGCCCCTACCTCTACGGCCGGCCCTTCAAAGTTGTGAGCGACCACCACGCCTTGTGTTGGCTAGCTAACTTGAAGGACCCTTCAGGTCGCCTCGCACGGTGGAGCCTACGACTTCAAGAATTTGACATAACCGTCGTTTACAAGTCCGGAAGAAAACACTCCGACGCTGACTGCCTGTCCCGCGCCCCCGTCGACCCACCGCCGCAGGACGACATGGAGGATGACTGCTTCTTGGCAACCATAAGTGCCGAAGACTTCGCCGAACGACAGCGAGCGGACCCAGAACTCAGGGGCCTTGTGGAATACCTCGAGGGCAGGACCACCGTTGTTCCCAAGGTATTCACGCGAGGACTGACGTCGTTTTTCTTGCGCAACGGTGTTCTCCTTAAGAAGAACTTCTCGCCGCTTCGAGCCGATTCCCTTCTCGTAGTGCCGTCGACATTAAGACCAGAGGTCCTCCAGGCTCTGCATGACGACCCGACGTCTGGACACCTGGGTGTTTCTCGTACGCTCGCAAGAATACAGGAAAAGTGCTACTGGCCGCGCCTTGTCGCCGACGTAACTCGCTACGTCAAGACCTGCCGGGACTGTCAGCGACGCAAGACACCGCCAACTAGACCAGCCGGACTTCTGCAGCCTATCGAGCCACCTCAACGGCCGTTCCAGCAAATTGGGATGGACTTACTGGGGCCGTTCCCGACGTCCAATACCGGAAACAAATGGATCGTCGTAGCTACCGACTACCTCACCCGCTACGCCGAGACAAGGGCCCTACCCAGAGGCAGTGCCGCCGAGGTAGCAAAGTTCTTCGTTGAGAACATCCTCCTGCGTCATGGCGCCCCAGAGGTCCTCATCACCGACAGAGGTATGGCGTTTACTGCTGACCTAACTCAGGCAATACTGAGATACAGCCAAACAAGCCACCGCCGGACCACAGGGTACCACCCCCAGACCAATGGCCTCACCGAGCGGCTAAACAAGACCATCGCCGACATGCTGGCCATGTATGTCGACGTCGAACACAAGACGTGGGATGCCATCCTTCCGTATGTGACCTTCGTATACAACACGGCCATGCAAGAAACGACGCAAATGACGCCGTACAAGCTGGTCTACGGAGGAGCCCGGCAACGACGCTCGACGCAATGCTACCAACCGCCACCGACGAAGACGATCTCGACGTTGCCGCCTATTTGCAACGCGCCGAAGAAGCTCGACAGCTCGCCCGCCTGCGCATCAAGAACCAGCAGAGGGTCGACAGCCGTCACTATAATCTTCGACGACGCCACATGGAGTACCAACCCGGTGACCGTGTGTGGGTCTGGACGCCGATACGCCGACGTGGGCTCAGTGAAAAACTTCTTCGGCGATACTTCGGCCCATACAAGGTGCTTCGACGTCACGGCGCTCTTGACTACGAGGTCGTCCCGGACGGCATTACGAACTCCCAGCGACGCCGCGCACGACCTGAAGTCGTCCATGTCGTGCGCCTTAAGCCGTTTTTTGCGCGTTAGCGAACCTGAGAACTCTACTTTTTCCTTTGTTATTGTAATTTATTTGTGTATGCACTTGTTTTTTCCTTTGCATGTTCTGTTGCAAGCATCGGGACGATGCTTTTTCAGAGGGGGGCAATGCCACGCCCGCTTCTTCTTTTATTTTGATGTGTTCGAGTTTGACCAGCAAGGACGGTTACCAACGCTCGACGCTGGCCGTGAAGCAGTGTTCGAGAAGCTTCACGATTTTAGTAGATCGTTTTGTTAAGATTGCGTGCCGCATGCGAATGTTCCAGCTTTGTCGAGAGATAACGCCGCCACCAGCGATATTGCTGCAAAGTTCCATAGCACCTGCATAAAAGCCGACGCGCTTGACCGCTTGTCAGTTGATCGACGGTCGACGCTCTGTCCGCCGCTATCAGTGTATTGCTGTAGCTTTCAGTTTCTCGGCCACAAGTTCGGCCTAATAAAGAGTTTAATCTCGACTTGCTGACTGCTGCCTTCGTCGACGTCACGACCACGTGACAATATAAAATCTAGTTTTACCCGCACTAGTTCAAACTTTATCTACATGATCGAATGTTCATATTGTCAAAAACAGTACATTGGCGAAACAGGACAACCTGTTAATGTTAGATTAAACGGGCATCGCGCGGACACGGCGAGAAAGTTACCCAAAGCAGTGGCACAGCATTTTAATGTAGCAGGTCCCAACTTCGAAGATCTCAAACTTTACATACTTCAATCAAACTTCCGGTCGCCAAGAGACAGAAAATATAGAGTCATGCCATATTCGCAAGTTCAATACACTCCAGCCAGCAGGTATTAACGTTTCTAAGGGGGCTCTTGAATCTATTCGGTATGGTACATACACAACGGAAACCAATGAGAGTTAAGTCCTTGTTCTAGGAAGTTCGAACCTATTTTGTTAAACTGTCACGTGCTTCCACTGACAATCATTCAGCGAAACGTCTACCCTCCCGTCTCCCACCCCCGCCCCTGCTTTTTGTTCCTTTTTTTTCGCGTTCTTCATGACTCACCCAGTCGTCACGGTGGCCTCTCCCCTCCCCCCTCTCCCACCCCTTCTCCCTTCTGGTGGAGAGGGCACGAAGCATATACACACGATAGCTAAGGAAATCAGTTCCAGCCTTGAAGAAGACAAGTCCACTTGTCGAAACGTCGGCTCGAGCACCGATCCCCTGTTTACGGATTTTTTCACGGCATTTTAGACAAGTGTCTGAACCTCTGTACTACAGCCATGGAGCTCATTTTCGTCAGTCTTGTCATATTTTTCTTTCACGCAGCATGTCTGACTGCTGACGCAACGCGGAACAAAGAAAGAATTCTAAGCAACGAGAATATATCCGCGACCTCGTTTCCTGAAGCTGAAGCAGAACGGGCAACAGTTTGACAACGAATACCCTTGGTAGCAGGAATTGTAGAGCTGTACTATGAGGCCCCCTCTGTATGAGATGTTTCCACGGAACAACTGTTGTGTAATAAAGGCTCTTCATGTTGAACACCACCTAGTTCAATTGGGTGACCATTTACGATTAACTGGATTGCCAGCTGAACACCAGTTCACTTTAACTGGTTACTCATTTGGACACTAGTTAGCTTCAATTGGATTACCACATCTATTCAATTGGTTAACCAATTGAACACCACGTACCTTCAACTGGTTGACCAGTTGGACACCAGTTCTCTTCAACTGGTTACCCATTTGTGCACCAGCTAGCTTCAATGGAATGAACACATCTATTCAATTGGTTAACCAATTAAACACCACCTAGTTTCACTTGGGTGACCATTTACGATTAACTGGATTGCCAGTTGAACACCAATTCACTTTAACTGGTTACCCATTTGGACACCAGTCCTCTTCAACAGGTTACCCATTTGTGCACCAGCTAGCTTCAACTGGATGACAACATCTATTCAATTGGTTAACCAAATAAACACCACCTGGTTTCAATTGGGTGACCAACTGGATTACCAGTTGAACACCAGCTCACTTTAACTGGTTACCCATTTGGGCACCAGTTAGCTTGAATTGGATGACCATGCGTGTTCAAGTGGTTAACCAATTGGACCCCAGTCTATAGAAACTTTCGCTACAGACTGTCGGGTAACTATTCAGACAAAATTCATTTTCGGGTCGCATATAGAGGACAAGATTTTCCGTCTGAATGCGCAATTTCATTAATGTACGAGAGCTCCCTTTTTAATTATGTTGATCTAAACTAGGCGATATTCTCAATACATGGTCCTACTTTGGTCCATTTTTGTGGAAAGCTACTGAAGTTCTGTGGCTGAATTCGCACGTAGAGAAACTAGAGCCCCCAATTTATTTCCTCAACGCAGCGTTTTTCAGTAGAGTACGCATAAATGCCAAGCGAAGCTCGTAAATTGTCTGAAGTTGTTGTGCCGCAAACGTCAAGAAAACCTTTGTAATCTTCAAATAGCGCTGAAATCTGAGCATGCGTAGCCTGAAATATAGCAGTTGCGGTCTCCTTATATAACTATACACACGAATCACACACAAATACTGCAGGAATACTGAGCAATCTACATTATTCCTGTCACTACAACGAAAATCTTCCTCTAGCGCCACCTAGACGGAAACAACCACAGAGCCGAGTTTGAAAGCGCCTCGTCTCTCCGACTGTGGCGTGTGAAAACATTTGACCTCAGGGGTCTTTTCTGACTTCAAACCAGTCTAACAAGCTTTGAAAGCTGGGCGAGTTGGAAAGGTTTCATCTTCTAGCAAACTGCGCAGCAAACGGGACACAAAGAAGGAACCAAGCAGGCAGCTAAAACACTGTGTCAGACCATGCATGGAGAACCTGAGAACAGAGGACGGCTTTGATCGAGTTTTTGAAGAAACACAAGATGCCGCCATGAGGCTCGGCCTTGATCAGACATCAGAGTGCAGCCGCGGTCGCCAGGCACGTAAAATAAGCCTGCTCCTCCAGTGGTATTGGATGCAAAGACAAAGCTTCGAAAAGAGTTCTTTGCGGCAGTTGACTGCGTGACATCCGGAATAAAAAATCGGTTCGACCAACCTGGCATGGACTACCTAGCAAAGCTTGAATGTGGGATCGTCAACACTGCCCGTGGACAGCGATTAACCGAGGAGGAACTGAAAGAAGCGCTCGGAGTCCACAGAACAGGTTTTGAACTAGAGGCTTGTGGCACAGCTTGTACTCATCCCAACAGTTATTTCCGGGGTAGGTGTGAGCGCTGTTGAAGATGTGGCTGAACAACTGAGGCCCGAGCCTCAAACAGTTCGGAATCTTTTGGACCAGGTTGTAAAACTTGTGCAGCTTTTGTTGACAGTACCGGCATCAGCGTCATCAGGAGAGCGCTTTTTAGTGCACTCCGGCGAGTGAAGACATATCTTCGGAGTCGCATGACGCAGGCCCGTCTCACTCATCTCCTCCTCCTGCACACCCACCGTGAAAGAACGGGAAAGTTCTCTCTGGATAAAGTCATCAAAATATTTACCTCGAAAACGGCCGAACGCTCATCAACGTTTAGTTGATGCTAGCTGTGTGTGTGTGTGTGAGTGTGTGTATGTGTGTGTGTGTGTGTGTGTGTGTGTGTGTGTGTGTGTGTGTGTGTGTGTGTGTGTGTGTGTGTGTGTGTGTGTGTGTTTGTCCCAGTTGTTGTCGAGTACTGAGTGTCATACGTTTGTAATCGACGCACCGGCGCATTTGATTATCAGTACAATATAGACGTATTTTTGTTTCCTTCCTTATTCCGCACATTTCTAGCTGTAGTCATTTCCGTAATGCACTATGTCATCGTACATAATTTTAATAATGTGTAACACCTATTTGTGAAGTGTTAATAACGTGCGAACTGGAGGCGTGGGACATTTGGCTTTCCACTGCAGGAAGTGCGGGTGCGATCCCATTTATTCGCAGTGCACTGCGATAGGAGAGCCAGGCACAAACAACACGTGAGATAATTGAAGCGGCGAAGATTGGAAGTCTGGGAGACACGTGCATTAGTGCACCTTCAATTGACCTATCAAAAAATGAAGTAGACTTTCTAAGCAAGGCCCACAGGGTGACTCGACGATAGTGGCAGTCAGGAATGACCTTTTGATCTTGTAAAGAAGAAAAAATCCGCTATCGGGTTGTTTGACTACTTATCACGCATTCTTATTTGTGGTTTTACATGAAGCCTTCCTGTACAATGCGCCTGCGTGCGTTGCTTTCTGTTGTATATATATATATATATATATATATATATATATATATATATATATATATATATATATATATATATATATAGTAGTAAGACAGATAACTGGGCAAGTTGGTATGGATCCATAATTTAAACTTTTTTAGCGCGCACAAAAGACAAGGACAAGCAAGAGACACACGAGCGCTAACTCTCAACTGTTTATTTTTTCAAAGGAACGATACATATAAATACCCAAAAACCAGCATAGAGTATGTGCGGCGCAAGTCATGTGACACACTGTCAGAAGGGCTAAACGGAATTTAAAAAAACCAACTCTTTATCTGTTAGAGCCACCGAAGGGTGACTGATGCATTTCTCTGCACACCTATTGATATAAAATGCTTCCGTAACTTCCCGTGTTAGTTTGTCTTTATCTGCAAACAAGATATCTGTATCATGAAAAACGGGTTCACAATGGCATGATTTACAATGATCAGACAAGTGTGAAAATGTTTCTTTCCCTAGTGAGTTAGCATGCTCTTTAAGCCGTGTGTTGATACAGCGGCCAGTCTGTCCTATGTACATACTTCCACAGGTTAAAGGTATCCGATATACCACCCCTTTTCGGCATTTTCTTAACTTCGATTCCTCCTTTAAGCCACAGCTGCATTTATTTCCCCCCACTCTGAACTTTTTTGCAACGGCCTGGCACAAATGTTGCGCCTTAATGGGGGCGCTGAAAACAACTTCAATTCCATATCTTCCGCCAACTTTTTTTAACCCATGAGAAAATTTATGAACGTATGGCAAAACCGCACAGTGCCTTTTATCTTCACTGAAGCGTTTCCTTGAAGGTGATGCCTGCACAACCTTCACTATCCTTATAACTTTATCAACAGCTCTGTTGATAGCCTGCTCCGGGAAGCCTACTGAGGATAGCCGTGCAACTTGTTTTGAAAAACTCTCTTTCATTGCATGATAGCAAGACTTCACCATGGCCCCTCGAAGGCAAGACACTGCTATTCCATTTTTTACAATCTTCGAATGCCCCGACTTGTACTGGAGCAGGGGCTTTTCCGATCTAGGGCTGTACATCCAGCACATGTGGCTAGGCAAAATTCTTAGTGAAAGGTCTAAAAACTGCAGTTGTTTGTCTTTTGCTAACTCATGGGTGAACTTGAGTCCCAGGCCACATTCACGAAATACTTTCAGTATATTCACAGCATTGTACCCATAGTCAGCCCCATCAAATATAATCAAAAAATCATCAACAAAGCGGAAAATTCTTTTTGCCATGCCTTGAACGGCATGATGAATTTTTCGGTCCACTCGTGCCAGAAAAATATCACTAAGTAAGGGGGCTACCTTTGAACCTATACAGATCCCGGATTTTTGCACATACATTGCTTCATTCCACCCGACATAAGTAGAATTCAAATAAAACATCAGTATCTCTGTAAAACATTCCACCGGAATTCCGCATTCATTTCTAAATTTGATTTCATCATTCTCTTGACAAATGCACTGTTTAACACTTCTTAACAACTCTGTGTGCGGAATGGAGTAAAATAAATCCTGTACGTCAATACTGAAGGCACCACATCCTTTGGGGTTTTGTTCTCTCAGATATGTCACAACCGCTTCAGAATTACCAATTACCAGCGGGTCAGAGATTTTTAACGTGGAAAGCTGTTTCTGGATAAAGCATGCTACTTGTTGCTGCCAAGTGTTCCTTTCAGTTACAATGGCTCGGAACGGCTCGCCAGGCTTATGCGTTTTACAAGAAAAAAACACTTCAAGGTGAAGCCCCTTTGCTTTTTTGACAGAATTGCAAAGCTTTTCCAAATTAAAGGAGGAAAAAAGCTCGATGGCACGCAATTTTTCTTTTGCCTGGGACAAACAACTGCAGTTTTTAGACCTTTCACTAAGAATTTTGCCTAGCCACATGTGCTGGATGTACAGCCCTAGATCGGAAAAGCCCCTGCTCCAGTACAAGTCGGGGCATTCGAAGATTGTAAAAAATGGAATAGCAGTGTCTTGCCTTCGAGGGGCCATGGTGAAGTCTTGCTATCATGCAATGAAAGAGAGTTTTTCAAAACAAGTTGCACGGCTATCCTCAGTAGGCTTCCCGGAGCAGGCTATCAACAGAGCTGTTGATAAAGTTATAAGGATAGTGAAGGGTGTGCAGGCATCACCTTCAAGGAAACGCTTCAGTGAAGATAAAAGGCACTGTGCGGTTTTGCCATACGTTCATAAATTTTCTCATGGGTTAAAAAAAGTTGGCGGAAGATATGGAATTGAAGTTGTTTTCAGCGCCCCCATTAAGGCGCAACATTTGTGCCAGGCCGTTGCAAAAAAGTTCAGAGTGGGGGGAAATAAATGCAGCTGTGGCTTAAAGGAGGAATCGAAGTTAACAAAATGCCGAAAAGGGGTGGTATATCGGATACCTTTAACCTGTGGAAGTATGTACATAGGACAGACTGGCCGCTGTATCAACACACGGCTTAAAGAGCATGCTAACTCACTAGGGAAAGAAACATTTTCACACTTGTCTGATCATTGTAAATCATGCCATTGTGAACCCGTTTTTCATGATACAGATATCTTGTTTGCAGATAAAGACAAACTAACACGGGAAGTTACGGAAGCATTTTATATCAATAGGTGTGCAGAGAAATGCATCAGTCACCCTTCGGTGGCTCTAACAGATAAAGAGTTGGTTTTTTTAAATTCCGTTTAGCCCTTCTGACAGTGTGTCACATGACTTGCGCCGCACATGCTCTATGCTGGTTTTTGGGTATTTATATGTATCGTTCCTTTGAAAAAATAAACAGTTGAGAGTTAGCGCTCGTGTGTCTCTTGCTTGTCCTTGTCTTTTGTGCGCGCTAAAAAAGTTTAAATTATGGATATATATATATATATATATATATATATATAGACAAAATTTAACCTGTAGCGGAGCGTTCGTAGTCGGTAATGGGTCGTCCTCTCGAGCGCCTTCTAGTGGGTCGCCTCTTCTCTGAGAGCACGCTCCTCGTGCAGAGAGTCGGCCCCGCTTTTGACTGTCGCCGTCGCCGAGTGCCCGCTAATAAACGTCTTGACAAACCTAATATTTCAGAATTTTCTTTTAGAATTACCCGGTTCTTGGCCAAGCCCCCAGCGTGGGTGTGTGCCACATTTTGAAGGATGTAACTCATACTCTACCCTTGGGCGACAACATAACAGCACAAAATCAAGCTCGCCATCATCGCAGGGGCGTAGGCGTAGGGAGCAAGAGCATGGTCGTAGCATAGGGATTCAGAACTAGTCAAGCCCAGTCTGATCCACAAAGAAGAGCTCGCACATCCAGGACTTGGGAGCGTGGCGGGATGAGCAGGTCTTCCACTGAGACAGCACGCAATCCGACATGTCGGTAGGACCGCTTCATGATGTTCCGCGGGCCATCCAGGGCTGGGCAGGAAAACAGGTTGTGCTCCAGCGTCCCCGAGAACCCCCATCTGCTGCAGGCCGGTGACGAACAGCGGCCCTTGCTGTTCTTTCATGCAGCAGGCCAGGCCTGCCGGTCCGGAGACGCAGCAGCAACCACAGGTCGCTCCTCTCGAAGCAGGACTCCGGGAATGGCTATGAGGGATGACCGCTCGCCACCCAGTGGTGTGGATGGGCCGCAGTCAGCAGGTGCAGCAGTCTCTGGCGCTTGAAGTGGCCGGCGGCAACAGCAGAAGAGACCGGGATGTAGTCACGGTATGCATCTTTGGCGGCGGCATCTGCTTTCTCGTTACCGGTTATCCCTACGTGTGAGGGCAGCCAGTGGAGGGACAGAGTGATGCCGCAATCCATGATGGCCAGCAGCTTCGCCAGGAGCAGGTTCACGGTCACGCCAGCTCGGTCGGGCTCTTGCAAGGCTTGTAGTGCCGGCCTCGAGTCCGTGATGACTGCCGCGGGCCTCTGAGGTAGGCTGGCAGCGAGATTGTCTACTGCGAGATGAAGCCTCGCCAGCTCGGCTGCAGTTGAGCTGGCCGGGAAGGGAGGCGGCAGTGGAGAATGGTACCGTTCTTCGGGATAGTGCAGGCAGCAGCAGCAGAGGGGTATTGCGGTAGACGGAGCCTTCCGTGAACACCAGCAGGTGGCCCCTCAGATGCTAGTAGGTCTTGGTAGCTGCTGCTTGCCGGATTTCGCTGGCTGGGGATGCGCCTTTTGGTCAGCTGCTCCAACTGCAGGCGGATGCCCAACGACCGTTGGTGTGGCTGCATTGAAGAGGGGGGGGGGCTGCGGGACCAGATCCTTGTACAGGACACGTATGCCCCCCCCCCTTCCCCATGCGGGAAGACGGACAGAGCTGGAGCCGCTGGGGTAGAGCTCCTCCCTCTGTTGTCTTGTGCAGCCCGTCCACGTGGAGCAGGGCCTGGCGCAGCTTCAAGAGGAACAGTGGGGAGGCTTGAGCCTCGGCCAGTGTGGCAGCCACTGGTGAAGAGCGTGGCAGCCCCAGGAACGTCCTGATGGCCATCCTGTGCTGCTGCTTCAGCTGGTCGTCACCAGTCGTTCACGGCCCTGGGATTGCTGCTGGTCCCGCAGACTCATACACAGAGGGCCCTCTCCGCCAGGAACCGGGACACGAACTGTAGGACGCAGCCTTCAAAGCCGAGTGCATCCAGAGCATTCGCACTAAGCACGTGCGGCAGGCCGTCAAATACACTATGTACGTCCAGCAGGATTACAAGAGCCACCTCACCTCTGCTACTGGCGTCCTCCTAGGTAGTCACCACGTCCGCTATGGCGTCAGCTGTGCAACGGTGGCGCCGGAATTCCGTCTGCTGCTCTGATAGGAAGTTCACCGCCCCAGCAATCCAGCTCAGCTATTGTGCCAGGGCCACGGCCTCGATGAGCGTTCATGCGGCGGAGGTCAGTGATACGGCACGGTACGACGTGATGATGATGTCGGGCAGCCCGGCTTACGCCCAGGTACCTCCACTGCAGTCAACCAGGCGTCCGGGAGCACGCCAGTACAGCAAACATCGTTCATGGCTTCCAAGAGTCATTGCCGGGTTGCGTCGTCCGTGGTTCATCAGCATCTGGTAAGTGATGCCGTCGGCTCCTGGGACGCTACGACGCTTTGTCCTTGTCAAGGCTGAGTTGAGCTCGTGTAATAAGATGGTTGCCTGGCAAAAGGCCTTGATGTGGTTCGCTGCCGAGGCTGGATAGCGGCTCGGCGTAGGCTGGGAGCTCGCTGGTTGGTGACAGCTGCTAGTTGGACCGCTTGTAGTGCGCTGAACCGATTCGCGAGCAGCTCCGCCAGAGCCTCCTCAGGAATGCCGAGGGCTGTGACCGCCGTGAGGATTGGCTGTCGCACCGCTGGCCCGTACAGGAGATATCTGAGGAGTCTCCATGCTTGGGGACCCCACTTGTTCTTGCCGGCGGTGCGGCATATACCCTGCTATACTTGCCGCCACCGACGGTTGGCGTGCCGCCGGCAGGCGGTATCCACACGGTTAAACAGTGTTCGGCGTACAAGACCTCCGTTGCGCAAGTAGCTCCTCTATGCACGGCGCCTGACTGGGAGATAGGTGAGGAAGGTGGCGGCCCTTGCCATAGCCTGTGAGGATGGTGGCGGCCCCTGCTATAGCCTCGAAGAAGCCTGGTGCTCCGAGGCTGCATGCAGGTGTTGCCGGTAGAGCCGCCAGTCCAATGGCGTAGCCAGGGGTGGCACACCGGACGCGTGCCCCCCCCCCCCCCCGAGCTTTTTGCCATGGCATACAGAGCGCAAAGTGACACTCGACCACATACCTGCCTGCCCGGCCCCCACTTCAGATCAAGGAGGTGCTCCCCCCCCCCCCCCCCCAATGAAAAAAATTTTTGCCTACGCTCCGGCGTCAGTCCACCGCGCTATGGCGTGTTCTGGGGTGATGATGATCGACAGATGGTCCGATCCCCAAGAGTCTGGTTCAGTGGCCAAGCTGTAACAGGCCCCCTGAGTGGCCAGGCTGACGTCAATCGCGTGCTGGCTGCCCGGATCCTCGTCGAATGTGGGTGGGAAACCCGGCGTTCAGGACCTGTAGCCCCAGCTGGTGGATGGCGTCCATCAGGTCCCGTCCGTGACGGCAGCTGGTGCAGCTCCCCCAGACCGTGTGATTCAGGTCTTGACACAGCAGGTACTTCCACCCGAACCGTGACGCCAGCCCGGTCAGTATGGTGGCGTCCCAAGGCTGCTCCCGATTAATGTATACCAATGCCAATGTCATGTCCACTTTTCGGAGTCGCACTGTCACTGCACAACACTCCAGCACTCCCCCTGTGACACCAGCTACGTCAACGAGCACATGTGAGAGTTCACGTTGCGCGTACACTGTAACGCGCGGTTTGTCTTGGAGGTGGTCACCGTCCAAGCATGGGGTGGCCCAGCACAAGTCAAGAAGGCACGATGTGACACCGTCCTATCCAATAAGCCCGGGAGCCGCAGGCCCGAAGCCGACACCCCCACCTCCTGAAGCGCGAGGATGTCATAGTCGTGCTGCTGAAGGTGTAAAGAAAGGTGTGCCTGCCATCGCAGGCACACCATACCGCAGTGACAATGCATGCGTTCCAATGCAGAACGCTTGGGGAGCAAGCGGCGGCGGTTTCCTCTGGGGGGTCGTTCAGCCACGTTGTGTAGAGGAGTCTGGGCAACCACTGCCTACAGGCAGATGGTACGCAGCGGGTGGCTAGTGGGTAGCACAGCACAGGCGGCGTGCATAGCAACAGCAGGCCGGGCCGTGTGTATATGCAGCCGTAGCGGAGGACCTTCTCCGGCTGCTGCTCTCACACGAACCGCTTGCCTCGACAGAGCCGCCGTGGACGTCGTCGTGATGGTTGGCATCCGGCGTTCCTAGTCCTACTGCCTCCGAGGACAGACAGGTGTGTCAGCAGAGGGGGGGCCGCGACAGTTGATGCGCCGTGGCTACCGGCAATCCGCCTCCGACGGGGGAAGGTGGGGAGGGGTCCGACGACAGCGGATGCAGCTGTCAGGTCAGTTACAACTCTCCCTGCATGGCCAAACGGACCGCACTGCCGGCACTGCAGTGGGTGAGGCCTGGCCTCCGCACCGGGAACCGCACCAGGAATGTCACGCGCTCCATGGGAAGCGGGCGCGCGAAGCGCAGCGTGACACCGCGACTCTGCCTGGTGGCTGACATCACCGGCACGGCGGACTGGATGCCAGGCAGCAGGATGTCATCAGCAGGCTCGCCGTGAACTCCGTGCAGGAACCCCGTGCCGGTTAAGCGGGCTCCCTGGCTGTCACACGAATCCCCCTCAGCTCCTTGATGGACAGGAGCTGCTAGAGGCACTCTCACGTTGTAGCAACCGCTGCCCAATGTTGCGCCTGCGGTTGACGCGGATTGAGCAACGTGAGGCCGCAATGGGAGCGCCTGGGCAAGGGCAAGGCATGGCGAGCTACTGAACGAACCTCCCGCCCATGTAACACAAAACCTCTAAAAGACGTCTCGAAACGGCTACGGACGGCTATAAACTTCTTGGTTTACGAGAAGATCAAGAATAGACATTTTTGAAAAATAAAGCACCTGCCTCTCAAATATGCCTGCGTACTATTTATTACCGTTTTCAACAGCTACGACATAGCCAGAGTGTATTCTGCCAAAGAAGTCCACAACGTCTGCTTTGAGACATTTTTAGACATTCTGCCCATGAAACACAAAACCTCTATAAAACGTCTTTAAAACGTTTAAAACCTCTATAAACCTCTATAAAACGTTTTATAGAGGTTTCGTGTTTCGTGGGTGGGGGAAGTGCGCGCGCAACGACTATCTAAATGATTCTTCAAATGTTTTGTCCACGAGCGCAGACGCCAAAACGGCATGTCTAAAGAGCGGTGACTGTCGCTTTAGTGAAAGAAGAGACGCAGAAAACAAAGCCCTCAAAATAATTGGTTTCGCTCAGCAATGCGGGTTTCTATCAGCAGTTTGGTAAGTATATTCTTTTCAAGCCAAGGCCGCGCAACGCTCGCGCAACAGCGAACGACAACAAAAGCAAACGCAGGCAAGCCAGGCAAGCATGCTACTGATGCTACGCAGTCGGAGGCTCGAAGCGGGTGTTGTCGAAGCGCGCATGTTTACCAAGAACATCTTTTCACTCGGCGCTGCACCTTGACTGAATGTCGATGGCAGATGCACCTATTGGCAGGAATGCTCACTAAATATTGAGCAATAGATCATTTTGTGAGGACCGTTCAGGGGCGTAGCCAGGGGGGGGGGTTGGCGGGGTTCAAACCCCCCCGAAATTTTTCAGTTTTTCCTGCGTATATATACACGCGCACATACAAACGCACGCACGAACATACATAAAGTATGTTCATAAGTGCACATAAGTGCACCTGACATACAAACGCACGCACGAACATACATAAAGTATGTTTGAACCACCCCCCCCCCGAAAAAAATTTCTGGCTACGCCCCTGGAACCGTTGTGTCTTTTCTGTTGAATGGTGACGCTGTGCTCAGCCCGGTCAAGTGAAGGGTGAGGCTTGTTTCAGAATACTTGTTCCTTCCTCCCCCTTTCCCCTCTTCCTCCACTAGTTCGCGCCAGCCGCCAGTTCGCCGCGGCTCGATCGGCAGCAGAGCTAGGCGACGGCCGGCGGTCATTTGCGTTTTGTGTAGCGTTGTCAGCTTTTGTTTGTGAACGGATGAACGGATTACGGGCTGTTTGGCATCAAGTAACGGTGATCATACTGTCTGTCGCATATTTTCCATCAGTGTTTGGTGAAACACGCTTTACTGTGCTTTTTGCGGCGGTACGTTCGTCGGTACGTTCGTTTCAAGAAGCGATTGTTCTGCTCACCACCTTCGTTGCAGCCAGACAAACAGCTAAGAACTTGCGCACGTTCGGATAGAGTGCTTTTTTCGGTAAGTGCACCTGACTTTTCGTCATTTTTACTGGAAGGTTTTAGAATTGCGATTAAAAGGTGAACAGTTCCTTGCTAGGTTGAACCGCGTGGTCGAACGCGAAACTATAGCATACGCGCCGGAGTGAATCGTAAGCCAGACTGACTCGATCGCCCTATTTTGAGTAATTATGTTTTGCGCGTTACAGCTCGTGGCTCCATGCACGCACGCTAGTGACAGGCCGACATAGTTTAAGCAAGCATGCATGCTTACAACTACGCCGGCCTGTCGCTGACAAAGTGCAAAGCTTCTACCGTAGGCGCCTCGCCTGTAGGTGCGGTTATGATTGATTGTCGTTTCTTAATACATGACAGCATTTTATCATATCTGTAATTGGAAATGTTTCTTTGGAGTGACTTGATGATCTGTTATTTGTTGTAAATCCTGCGTAGCTTACTTGCTTTCTCTGTATGCAGCTTTTCTTCAATGCTGTTTGTGCAAGATATTGGGCCTGACACCACGCCGGCTAATGCGGAAGCCAGTGCAGTTTCTTTGACGAGACTTGGAGTGCATTCATGCAGAATTTTATTTACGTTGCTGCCGTGCCACTCAGCTTCACCTTGTGCGGTCACCTTCCGACGTGTTTTGTGCCACATTTGGTTGTGCTTTATTAAATGCCAAGCATTTCTTAGCGAACCTCAGGCACTTTGGCCATTTCTATCTACGTATCTATCCATCTAGCCGCCTACGTCTGGGCGCTCTCCTGGTCGTCTCCATAACTTGTAATATACCAAAGTTGGTATAGAAGGAGATCAGTGTAGGACGAACACGATTGACTGGTCATGGCAGGAGTAACGCAAAATACCTGTCGCGTACGTCATGAAACCCTTTCCCTCAGTCACGTGTGGCACATACCCGTAAACCAGAGTTAATGTTTGCGGGTATGTGCCACAAGCTCAACCAACACATAAACCGCGAACACACACATTGACACGCAAGGAAAGTGATAATAATAATAATTGCTGGGGTTTCATGTCCAAAAACCACGATATGATATGAGGGACGCCGTGGTGAAGGGTTCAGGAAATTTTAACCATCGGGCATTCTTTAGGGTGTACACAAGTCACACAGAACACAGGCATCTAGCATTTTGCCTCCATTGAAATGCGACCGCCGCGGCCGGGATCGAACCAGCGACCTTCGGGTCAGCAGCCGAGCACCTTAACCGCTACACCACCGCGGCGAACGCAAGGAAAGTGAGGAAACTGAAGACAGAACACCCCTGGAAGACGCTAAACTACCATCCACTCGTCCACTTTGTCCGCAACGTGGACCACGCGGCGTCAAGGCTTTCTACAATAAATCTGCTGAGAGAACCAGGTCTCTTCATCATTACCGGTGACTTCAACATTGATTTATAAAGACCCAACAACGCTTGGTCCTTATACTGCGTTAAAGACGGATTGGATGTGTAAAGGGCATCAAAAGACCTCGCTGCCACGTCCACGACAGGAGACATCATACATCATTTCATCGCAAGAGGCATCCAGGATTTCCACCAGCTGCACTATACCTCGCACTTCACTACACTTAGACCCTCGTATGTGAAACGCTTCGACATTTCCCTGACAATGCGATCTTGATGTCTATAAAGCACTTGTATCAGTGAGGACACTGTGTTCTGTGTTCTCTGAGCCTCGTGTTAACACACCGGCCCGTTTCGTACCTCTTACATCGGCCAAACGGGCCGGTGCGTTAACACGAGGCTCAGGGAAGACAGAACGGCGTTAAAGAAAAATTCGGAGGTGACACCCGTTGCGGGAATCGGTTTCATGCGAAGCAGTCAGCGAGTACTTCCATGCTGTGCTTTATGGCTTTGAGCCAAGCTTTACGAGGTGGATCGACGTCTTTTTGTAAGTGTAGTAGCTATGTGCACATCGCGGGCTTACCAGGCACGTCGACAACACTGGCGTTTAAAGGGTAACTTATGGTGCGACGTAACGTCAGCCCTCACGTTAGATTCCATACGTCAGAGTGCATACGTCAGTATTATCGAAACTAAGTGCACTTTATGGTGCAATAATGTGAATATCGCACGTAACTTTCGTTAATGTATTCCACCGGGGTCGAGTGATGCTTCAGTATAGCTTCCTGAATCATAGGAATACAAATGTAATGTTTATTATACTGCTATAAAAGGTGAGCCAACACTGGAACCACAGACGTTAATCTGATATGACGCCTGTATCGTAGCAGTAAATATGTAGTGTTAATTGCTTTCTTGTAAAATTAGATATCCAGCACCACAAACACAATTGACGGTGCACCGACATTACACCTGCATAGGCTGAGATAGAGAGAGAGAGAATAAGGATGAAAGAAAGGCAGGCTGCATAGGCTGTTTTTCCAAACCACATATAGGCCTGGCGTCGCTTTGTGGTAGAATACGTGATTGCCATGCAGAATGCTTCGGTTCGATTCCTGTTGGGATCCTAATTCTTATCCTTTCCATTCGTCTGGTCAAACGCTGGCGATGCCGGTTTTTCTTAACGCTGTCTCATTTAAATTACCAATGTCTGTTCTCGCCCTTCCTGAGTAGATGTAAACTGTCAATCGCCTGCGGGGCACACCCGTAGAAGTATTTCTTAGCGAACCTTTGACACTTTGAACGTTTCCATCTATCTATCTATCTATCTATCTATCTATCTATCTATCTATCTATCTATCTATCTATCTATCTATCTATCTATCTATCTATCTATCTATCTATCTATCTATCTATCTATCTATCTATCTATCTATCTGTCTGTCTGTCTGTCTGTCTGTCTGTCTGTCTGTCTGTCTGTCTGTCTGTCTATCTATCTATCTATCTATCTATCTATCTATCTATCTATCTATCTATCTATCTATCTATCTATCTATCTATCTATCTATCTAGCCGCCTACGACTTCGTGCTCTCCTGGTCGCTTGGTTAATCGAATGTACACCAAAATTGGTATGACGTAACATGACTGTATGACGAACATAAATGACATGTCATAACATGAAAATCATGACACGCATGTCATGTACAGCATGACTTAAGTGCCACGCTCATGGTGCGCTGGCGGCCTTTTGCTAGCTTGATCTACCCCGGAATTGCTATTGCGTGACGTGACTGTGTGACGAACATAAATAACAGGAGTTAACATGAAAATCACGACACACATGTCATGTACAGCATGACTTACGTGCCACGCTCGTGGTGCGCTGGCGGCCGCTTCTCTAGCTTGATACACACCAAACTTGGTATCTTGTGACGTGACTGTGTGGCGACCACAAATAACACGAGTTAACATGAAAATCATGACAGGCATGTCATGTACAGCATGACTTACGTGCCACGCTCATGGGGCGCCGGTGGCCGTTTCGCTTGATATACACCAAAATTGGTATCTTGCGACGTGACTGTGTGGCGAAGATAAATAACACGAGTTAACATGAAAATCATGACACGCATGTCATGTACAGCGTGACTTTTTTCAAAGCAAATGACACTGCCAGAACTGAACGTAGCGGCGCTAGCGACTTGATGTAGGCGTACTAATGGTGACGTCACTGCCTCGGCAGTGCATTTTCGGGAGGTCACGCATATCTACATCACAGAAGGGATTATATAGGCGGCGCGGCACCCAACCAGCCTTCGTTGACAGGCTGCATGGTTACAGTGAACAATATACTACTTCTAAGACCTTCTAGAGCACTGCAGCATGGTTGAGTTGAGCACACTGTGTGCGAGAGCACCCTTTACGTTCGAAAAGCCAAAGCAGGATCTGCTTTCCCGAAAAGGAACATCGCCGGTAGGTAGATAATCCTTTGTCAGGTGTCACTGCACATGAACGCCTTTCCTGAAGATCGATCTGCCCTCACGTAGAGGACTTGATCGCCTTTGTGTCAGTGTAATAAAGCGATAAACCCCCAGCCCCCCCCCCCCCCCCCAAAGTAGGCACCTGGATCCGCCTCTGTTCGCCACCTATGCACCCATGCACACCAGTGCACAGGACATGGCTTCGACCTTCGACCGTTTTCTAAACGTTTTTATCGTCTCGGATAAACATTTATAAAATGTCAATTATCCGTTTTGTGCTACTTGGGCAGGACTTACCAACGCCTCCTGGTCATCCGTATGCCAGCTTTTCTTTACTTTTGAACAGTTATGGTGCATTCAGACGGCGGACCGATCTGGATTTGACGTGGACGAGGAAGACTAATCAGCGGATGATCCGTCTGCAGGCGCATCCACACAACGGACGGGGTCCCAGCAGACGTATCAGTAAGCCGGATTACTGTCGACCGCGGCCTCTGCGCTTGCTGCCAGCAGATCGGATTGAGAGTGTTCGACAACATGGAGGCCGACAGAACACGAAGCTAACGAAGCTCGCTTTGTTGGGCGTCGAGCATTGTCGAGGACTAATATTTCTCAGTGGAAACGATGTTGTTGGCGGAATGGGTGGGTGGGAAGAAAAATCTGATGCACTGAGTGCTGCCGAGGACTGACCTCGCTGCTGTCGCCGAGGGGCACCGCATACGAAGGGAGGATACAGTGACGCGCCCATCTATATCGGCAGTTCTTTTTTTTCTTTTGCGGATAACAGGCAGCGATAGTGTATATTGCACTGCTGCACATTGTTTCCATCTCTTGGTTCGCATCTTGACCTTAAATTCAGCTTTCAAACACGGGCCGTCTTCTTAGACAACCACTTTCGGCGACAGCGCCACCTTGCCTGCCGTAGGATCCAGCGTGTGCAGTGATTAAAGCGACTACTTACCCGCTATTCTCCAACCCGCCAATCAGAGCGCATTGAAAGTGATAGATATCTCAAAGGTGATCGCCTTAGAATACGGCCCCAGAAACAAACTGATTAACAGAACCAAGCGCCAGCAGATCTGCGAGAAAAGCCCTACGGCTCGAGCAGAAGAAAAGCGCGCTGGTCGCCAGACACTGCTAGTTTGCCGCTAAAGCTGCAGCGAAGCTTCCTTTCGCCATGTGAAGCCTTGCGCAACTTAGTGCAAGTAGTGCAAGCCAACGTTTACAGAACTCGTTGCAAGCTTCGCCATTTCTTTTTTCACGTGATCAGCTAGGGGCGCGGTCTGGAGGTGACTGCGAGGCAGCGCTGCCAGCACTACATATTGGCGGGCTTGCCACCCATTTTGAAACTTGCTCGATACTAGTCATATTGATCACTACAACAGATAGTTATTCATCTTTTCTTTGCATTTTCAGTCGCGAATTTCTACTACAGAGGGTCAATACTACTTGGGGAAGCAGAGATATCAACATGCGCCAATTTGATGAGAGTGAAGTCAAGAGTTTACGACGGAAGCCGGTCTGGCCGGGATGAAACATATTAAAAGATGGGATGCGGATAGTATATTGCCACGTACGTTTCTTTATCACTTTTGCTGTATTCGGTTTTCGGCCACAAACACTGTCAGCAATGCTCAGCGCGAACCGCGGCTCATTGTTCGAGAAGCTTCGCGATCATTGTGGATCGTTTTGTTAAGACTGCGCGCAAGCCGCGCACACTCGAGCTTATTCTAGAATTTGCACGACAGTCAGCTATAACGCTGGAATATTCGACGGCACATATTTAAATGCCGACGCGCTTCACCGCTTGTCAGTTGATCGACGGTCGACGCTCTGTTCGCCGCTATCAGTGCATACAGTGTGTACTGCTGTAAATTACCTTTCCGTTTCTCGGCCACTAGTTCGGCCAAATAAAGACTTTCATCTCGGACACGTCGCCTGCGGTCTTCGTCCACGTCACGATCCCGTGACATCTGGTGGAGGTTTTTTTCCGTCATGTTCCGGACGCCCCCGTCAAGCCGTAAACCCAGTCCAAGTCGCAAAGAAGACGTCGATGCCAACCCCGACCAGCGAGCCAGCCGCAGACAACGAGGTCTAGCACCAGAGTACGGGCTTCTACTTGATAAGACCCGGAAGACACAGGTCATGACCACGACGGCGGCAACGATGACCCTGTGCTATCGCCCCGCGGCAGTCGTACTACAACAACGCAGGGAGCCGCCAACGTTCCGCGGATCGTCATTTGAAGACCCGGAAAGCTGGCTAGAAGCGTACGACCGCGTCGCCGTCTTCAATAAATGGACTAGTGAGGACAAGCTACGGCACGTATGCTTCGCCTTCGAAGACGCCGCGCGGACCTGGTTCGAGAACCAAGAGCGAACCCTGACAACGTAGGACATTTTTCGCACCAAGTTCCTTGTCACATTTACAAGCGTCGTCCGCAAGGAGGGGGCCGAAGCTCTACTGAAAACCCGTGTCCAGCTCCCAAACGAAAACGTAGTGCTCTTCACAGAAGAAATGACCAGACTCTTCCGCCACGCCGACCCCGAAATGCCGGAAGACAAGCAAGTTCGCTTCGTCATGCGAGGAGTAAAGCAGGAGCTGTTCGCGGGTCTGATGCGGAACCCACCGAGTACTGTCCAGGAATTCATCTCCGAAGCGACGACGATTGAAAAGACGCTGGAGATGCGCACCCGACAATTCAATCGCCGCTCGACGCCAGCGTACGCAGACGTTCAACCACTCTGCTCTGACGACCTGCGTGAAACGATCCGATCCATCATGCGAGAGGAGCTGCGAAAGCTCGCACCTTTGGCACCACCCGAAGTGACATCGATTGCTGACGTTGTATGCGAGGAGATCCAACAGTCACTGGGTGTTCCTCAGCCGGCACCACCGCAGCTCCAAGCAGTGAGCTATGCTGCTGCAGCCCGACGCAACGCCCCCCCTCCTCGCCCACGTCAAGACGCCGCAACGCCACAGCAGTTCCGCCACCAGGCACCACCGCCGCCAGCACCGACGTAATACCGCCCGCCAGCCGGCCAGCGACACACGCCGAGGAAGACCGACGTTTGGCGCGCCCCTGACAACCGCCCGCTCTGCTACCACTGCGGGGAGGCCGGCCACACGTACCGCCGCTGTCAGTACCGACAGATGGGGCTTCGAGGATTCGCCGTCAACGCGCCGCGCCCGCACCAGGCGAACGGCCTCGCGACATCGACGACTACCTCTCCGGAACACAGTGGCAAGAACGACGACCTTCCTGCTCGCCTTCGCCGGGCCGCTACATGTCACCGCACCGCCGGCAGTACACTGGCCCACACCGGGGCCGGTCGCCTAGCCCGTATCCGGGAAACTAAGGGCAGCAACCGATAGAGGTGCGGTTGCTGTACGACGAACTACCGAAGATCCTCCGCCGACGACGACGACGTCGCGACGAAACCTTCAGAACACGACGCGAACCAGACAGACCCCTGACGACGAGATCTTGCGGACCAAAGAAGACCCGACGACGCAACATGGAAGCAGCGGAACATACCGACGCAGCCGTGACCCGACCCTGCGACCCAACCGCAACGCAAGACGACGAACTAGCGACCTCGACGTTCACATCGACGGCCACAACGTCACCGCTCTCGTCGACACTGGAGCCGACTATTCCGTCGTCAGTGGGCCATTCGCCACGAAGTTGAAGAAAGTAAAGACCGCTTGGAGTGGACCCGAAATCCGGACAGCTGGAGGCCACCTGATAACGCCGATTGGTTTCTGCACGGCGAGTCACCATCAATAACCGGACTTATCCTGCGAGCTTTGTAATCCTACAAAACTGCTCCAGGGATGTGATACTTGGAATGGACTTCCTAAGTGACCACGGCGCCGTCATCGACCTGAGGTCTGACCTCAGACAAAGCGCTCCCGCTGTGGGAAATCTTCTTTGCAGCCTTTATTGGCGCACTGCGAGATACCGTCCCAACATGGCGTACCAAAGAACTGTCCAAAACACCCCAGCCCCAGACCCAGGCCCGTAACTAGGGGGGGTTGAGGGGGTTCTGACCCCCCCCCCCCGAAATTTTTTTGATGCGTTAACTTTTCGGGTGATACTAAAATATTTACACGCCTTCACAGCGACCACCAGCTGCCAAAGTTACACTGCAACTTTCCTGGCATTGCTTCCCTCTTCTTCCTTTCTTCAAACCTACCCTTTTACCAAAACACCTCAGCGCTCCCTTCCCCGCACCTGCCCTATTTGTACAGCTTTGCACTTCGCCCTCGCGTTCCTTCGTCTTTCACCCCGTAGCAGCTCCTTTATTGATTCCAGATGCTTTCCTTGTGCATTGCCGCTGGAGAAGTTATCCGTCTGTGCGGACCGCACGTGTCGGCTTTGGGTTCCTACGAAAAGCGCGTCTCCTTCTGTGAAGGTAAACAGTTCGACAGCAACGGCAACACCAACACGACGTGCGCAAATTTGCCAGGGAACGAAACCCCTAAGCGGAAAAACTCAGCGGCGCATTCCGAGGACGCAGGCTGCAGGGTAAACTTTTCTCAAACTGTAGTCCTCGCCACCGAAACGAATCATCGAAGATGACATCTACTGAAAGACTTGCATATCCGAGCAACTTCGAACAACCACACGCAAGGAAATCTACCTCTTCTGTACACAGAAGGTATATGCGCCTCCCTACAAAGCGCACAAAGCGAGGATACAGCCGGCACACAATCCGGCCCCAGCGGTCAACTTTCACAGGAGAGAAAAAACGCCGCCAAGCTGGGCTGCGCGCGGGAGTACAGAGGCTGACGTCACAGCCTACAAAGTGCATTTTTGGGGGGTCACGGCTATTTAATTAGCGCAGCCCAGAGAGAATTATGCAGGCGCCCAGGGAGCCGTCTGTGAAAAGGTGACTTTTTCACAGGAACGGAGCAACACCTCCTTTCTGGACTGTACCACGGGAGTGCAAATGTCTCGGCAGTGTATTCCTGGGGGTTCACGTATATTGAGGGGAGTATGCAGTGCCCATGGAGTCTTCTGTGAAAAGGTCTTTAAGTAGCGTTAATCCAGTTTGCTGCAGCTGGAGTACAATAATGGGCCTGCATGCACACCAGCTGTAGCGGCGTTCAGAAAACACATGCGCCACGCGGGAGCCGGCGCGTTCATCACACTTCTACATTCTAGCCACTGTAAAGTGGATAAGAGAGGAAGAAAACATCGCCCGCCGTTCACGCCAGGCAGTCGAAGCAGTCGCAAACGTCTTTTTGGAGCCACTGGCCAGTTCTGTGTGCGTGCACAGGATTGCGGCAGCAAAATGAAAAGACACTCTGCAACAACGAAGCAAAGGAGTCTTGCGTCTTACTTCAAGAAAGTTCGAACCGATGAAGCGGACGGAGAAGAACCGCCTCCTTCGAAGGATAAAACTTCGCCCTCCTCAGCACTGGTGGAAAGCCAAGTGCGTCCGAACTTCTGTAGCGACTCAGGAGAATGCACCGGTTTATATGAATCACCTGAGAACGAACACAAGCAGGACACCCATGCGCCGCCGGGAAATGATGGTGGCCGCAGTGCAACTCCAAGTGACCTTTGTTCTACAGTCAACGCTGGGCAAAGTGACGCCTTTACCACTGGGCAATGCCCAAGGAAGGTGAGTGGCATGGCACCTACACATTCTGGTTCGCCTCCCCTCTGTGCGACGAGTGCGAATATTTTCGACTTGGGACTGTTTGTCTCGAAAAGCAATAATGTAAATGATCCAGAGATGACGGAGAAGCTGCTGCTCAATCCGTGGACCCCTCCGGCTAACTATGATTATCCAGCCACAGGGAAAAGGAATCTGAAGTTCCAACCTCACTGGGTAGATCGTTACCCATGGCTTGTTTATTCAGAGAAGCTTCAAGGAGCATTATGCAAATATTGCGTAGTCTTCGCAAGCGAGTGTGCAGGAAAAGGGGAGCACCAGCGCTTGGGCTGTTTTGTAACTAAGGAGTTCACCAATTACAAGAAAGCCATGGACGCCTTTAAGAGCCACGCATCCAGCAGTTATCACGCCATGTCAACAACGCTATCGGAGAACTTTTTAGCAGTCCGGTCCCGCTCACAGCATGACATCTTAACACAACTTGACCACGGCCTTAAAAAGCAGGCGGAAGAAAACCGCAAGAACTTGCTGCCAATAATAGAAACAATCCTTTTCTGTGGCAGGCAAGAAGTACCGCTTCGCGGCACAGACGACTCTGGTCCGATAAATATGTCTGAAGTGCTGCCATTCAAAAATGATGGAAATTTCCGCGCACTGCTTAGGATGAGAGCAAAATGTGGAGATGCCGCCTTGAGAGCTCACATGGAAACATCTCCGGCGAATGCGCTGTACACGAGCCCAAAAATTCAAAATGAGTTGATCACCCTCTGTGGTAAAATCATGCAAAGAAAGATAGTTGAAAACGTCAACTCAGGTTCGTGTTTTTCAGTTCTAGCTGACGAGGCCACTGATATATCTCGCACCGCCCACATTTCCCTATGTGTAAGGTACGTTGGACACGTCGGGAGTGCCCATACTTAAAGAAGATTTTGTACATTTCGTTCCCGTGTACGATCTCACTGGCAAGGCGCTGGCGAGCACAATCCTGAACAGCCTTAGAGGTCATGGCTTTGACCTGAACCTACTTTGCGGGCAAGGATACGACGGCGCGGCATCAATGAGCGGCCACCTTAACGGTGTTCAAGCCTTCATTCGTCAAACAGCGCCCAAAGCGTTGTACGTGCATTGTAGCGCCCACTCGTTGAACATTGCTCTGCTTCACGCATGCAAACTCCCCAGCATCCGCAACTGTTTGGGAACTGTATCCTCAACCTGTACGTTTGTGAGAGCTTCGCCACAGAGGACGAACCAACTGCGAGACAAAGTAGAAGATTTAACACAAGAAAAAACAAAATCAGTTCTCTCCTTTTGCCAAACAAGGTGGGTAGAGAGTCACGATGCACTTCAGCGTTTCCTTGAACTGTACGTGCCTATTGTACAATTCCTCGAATATTTGGAAGAAGAGGCCGCGTCATCTGATACTTCATCAAAAGCTTCTCAACTGCTCAATGCCATTACGAAGCCCGAGTTTGTCGTTTCGCTTCAGATCTGTAGCGACCTCTTCTCTTTGACACGGCCACTTTGCAAGTTTCTTAAAAAAATTGACTGTGACTTGGCTCAAGCGTGCGATCACGTAAAGAATGTTATAGACGTTCTTTCCACAAAAAGGGCTAGTGCGGAAACGGAATTTAATAAGATTTTTCTGAAGTCGCTCTCTTTGCTGAAGATCACAAATGTTGAGATGGCCCTACCACGCATCACTGGAAGGCAGATGCAAAGAAGCAACGTACCTTCTGCTACTCCCGAAGAGTACTACCGGAGGAATGTGTATTTGCCTTTGCTGGCTGACTTCTAAAATCAATTAAGAGACCGGTTCGATGCCCATAAGAAGGTCGTGGTTGGCCTTAACATGCTGCTGCCGAAATTCTGCGCATCGGCTAGCCTTTCTGATATTGATGATGCAGTGCAGTGTTACCTTGGCGACATTCCTTCGGCTAATGTCATCGAAGCAGAGTTCGCAATGTGGGTGAACAAATGCTGCCAGATCGAAGAAAAGAATCGCCCAGCTTGTGCTTTACAGGCCTTAGAGATGTGCAACCGCGACTTTTTTCCGAACATCCACAGCCTACTTTCTATCCTGGCGACTTTACCCGTGTCGACGTCGACCCCGGAACGGACTTTTTCCACACTGAGAAGGCTGAAGAGCTACCTTCGAAATCATATGAACAACGACAGATTGACCGGACTAGCACTGCTCAGCATCCATCGAGAACTTCAAGTGACCCCAGAACAAGTCCTCACAGAATTTTGCAAGTTGCCGAGAAGGAAAAACTTCCTCGTTTAAACTTCCCTCTATGTTTCAAGAGTCGATTAAAAGCTAAACCCAGCTAGCCCAAGCTTCAACCCTTCCATTCTTTCGCAATTACGAGGAAACTATCCAGCAAGCAGAATGTGCGAACGGTAACAAGAAGATCGGAATGTCGGGCGACTTGTTTGTTTGCTTGCATACATGCTGTCACGGACTGCCATTTTTGCGACCCGGCGTAACGGCAAATTAACGGGCGCCGCACTCCCCCGCTAACCGGTGGAACCGTTCGCTCATGAAAAGACTGGCCTTTAGTGCAGAGAAGTACTGAATGGGGTGTTCTCCAAACGTTAGTCGCCGATGTTTGATCCTTTGTACCTACGGCGGCGTCGGCAGGGTCGTCAAAGGCCGCGATGCACCCCGAACCAGCTGTAGACTGCAAGACGCACCGGCTGAAACCAAGGAAACTGACCATTCCCACGGGCAAAACTGCTTGTGGACAAGCCGTATGAGAGAACCCCCACAGGTTGTCACTCTCGCTCAGTTGAGGACCCTCTCCTAATTAAAAAGGGACGTGGTCAATATATTTTTAGGGTGGAGTTTCTAACAATGAAACGTGCATGATTGGACCCATGTAGAGGTCTCTTTTCCCCCAGGAGGAGAATCAGGGGACACGGAGGTCGATTTAAGCGCAGGATTTCGCCTTGCTAAGCAGTCTAGTTGCTGACCAACATGGTGTAGAAGGAGATCAAGAAGTATCCCTTAAGTGGTTGTGGCTCCGTATCGGCTGGCCATCTAAACATAGCCATTCGTCTAGTTGTGACGCGAAATTAACGTCTGTAACGTAGGCATCGGTACTTGAATCTCGAGTAAGCTCAACCTGCCCGAGATCGGCTTCAAGCACTAGCCTCCCGGAAACACCAGCGCTGCAACACCGCCGACATCGCAGTTGTGCCAGAACTCTCTCTGACTTCTCGCATCCGATCGTCATGGACTCAACGCTGCCGGTCATCACAGGTATCCCTTCACCTGTTTATACCTTCGGACTTTCTCATCTGTAGTTTTATTGTTGGTTAGTTTTGTGTAGTTTGTAATACTTCTCTCTTGTAAGCTGATTTATTGATTTTATATGTATTTTGTTAGTTGGTATTAAGTGTTGTACTAGATTCCTCTGCAGTGCTGCAATATCGCTAGAGTTTTGTTTTTCCCCACACACGTCTCTGATCTCTTCACTGTCTCTGCTTACGTACGGAACGACCTAACCTGCTGCCATTCCCGTCGCCGACTTCGCGCTGGCGACGCTAGAGTGGCAGCTTGTAACACATACATACCGTTTTTGTACCGCGGTTACATTGTGTTACTTCATCAGGAGCCGTTGGTCGCGGTGTCCCCGGCTTTGGTGGTGCTACTGTCCAAACTTATTTCTTGCTTTAACCAGAATTTGAGGTTGACATACCAATTTCTTTATTTGGGTACAAATAATTGAAAAGTACCATCGAATTATTACAAGTAAGCGATGTACTTGTTTTATTCACGAAAATAAGCCAGTATAAATCTTAAAAAATGGCAGCCGTTCTACACGCAACCCCCCCCCCCCCCGAAAAAAATTCCTGGGTACGGCCCTGCCCAGACCCACTACTCTTCTTCCTCGTCTTTCAGTCCGCGCCGCGCACAATTTCCAACATCCTCCGCCCCGAAAATTTCCTTAACCTGTCCCTAAAGTTCTCCTGGGGTGCTATGCAGGATGGCCCGAGTTTGGCGAAACTCGGTATCTTTCCGAGCTCTGGCGACACCCCCTTTTGAACGAGCTAATAGTACGAAAAGGTCAAATCCGTCCCTCATCGCGCGCTCCGTTCCATTGGTTACGATGGAACGCGGCATCACGTCAAGGGCGGTCGAGAAGGTTGGGTGGTGTCTTCAATCTAGAGACACCTTCTTTCATTTGTTTGTCGTTCCACTGAGTGCAGAAGTGCACCCATGCAGGAAAAGTGGCAGAAAGTTCTACTAACTATATTTTTTATGTGTGCGCGGGCCGTTTGAATTCAAGGCAATGCGGCCTTCCCGGCCGCACTGCCTTCCCGGCCGCATACAGTGTGTATTCATATGCTGTTAATTACCTTTCCGTTACTCGGCCACAAGTTCGTCCAAATAAAGACTTTCATCTCGGACACGTCGCCTGCGATCTTCGTCCACGTCACGACCCCGTGACAATATGTTCAACGAATTTCACGGTTTTCGCTCAGCTTGGCGCAAGAATAAGGAATTGTATCAAATTGGCGTAATTGGCGCAGCTGTTGCACCACTGGTTTTGACTTATTTACATTCACCTCGTGCTCTTGTCATGTCATGTCAATATTTGGTATACATCGAGTTAATGAAACAGTCGCAATAGCCTGGAGACGTAGGCGGCCGTATAGACAGATACGCAACAAAATGAGTTTGTTCTGCCAGGAAATGGGCAGCACTTAATATTCAATGCCTTACAAATTGGTTACCAGGAATATATGCACCAGTCCTACCGTTAGAAGTGATAAACTGAGCCCAATTTGTGCACATTTTACTGAAAACGCTCCATCACCGCATGTCGGGCAATGTCAGCGAACGGGAGCGTTGGAACCAAGACGGCACCCGCAATAAGCTGTGCCTCCACCGTGGCCTCCACACTGTAGCGGAGGAAGCGGACACACTGAGGCACCCTACACGGCGCGGGCACGTCACGGCCCACCGCGGATGTTTTCACCGTTGAAATCCCCCAATGGCCGTGTCTTTTGGGCATGCAAAGCAGTAGATTTCATGTATGGCATCATCTGTTGAGAGAACAGTAAACGATTTCTATCTGACTTTGAAATTTAATTGTAAATTTCCTGACACGTGCTGCGCTGTAATGATTGGCTCACATGTTCGTAGGACGCTCGAGTGCCAATCAGCACGGGGGGGGGGGGGGTTGCCCCTCCTAGTCCCTTAAGAGGAGGGGGGGGGCAAAGTCTGCCCCATACTTTGACCTTAGAAGGAGGGGGGGTGCTGCGACGAACCTTTGCCTCCCCACCCACCTTTCCCTTAAGGGGAACCCTGCGCACGCCTATGCCGATCGGTGGCAGCGCAGGATTGGACTGGTCCTTGTGAACTTTTTTCGTTGTGTCTTCGTGCGCAGATTTTCCACAATGAAGCCAAACCAACTAGCCCGCCTTTCCGTCTTATTGCACACTTTTAATGTGACCTCTATAGTCAACAATCCCTGCCTTCCCGGCCACACCTCCCGTATATGGGAAGCCTGTTGGCCCCTTACCTTTAAGGCTCCTTCTTATCATGACGGCAGTGTATGTTGTCCATGAGGTGGTGTTTCCGTGTAAAAGATGCGTTGCAGTGGGCACAGGAGAAGGGACACTCTCCTGTGTGCATGCGGCTGTGTCTGACGAGGTGGCTTTTCTGCATGAATGATGCACTACAGTGGACACAAATGAAGGGACGCTCTCCTGTGTGAGTGCGCATGTGCTCAACGAGGGAGCTTTTCCTCACAAAAGATGCACTGCAGTGGGTAAACGAGAAGGGACGCTCTCCTGAGTGCGTGCGAATGTGTTGCACGAAGACACTTCTCCGAGAAAAGGTTGCATTGCAGTGGACACAGGCGGGCACGTAGCCAGGATTTTTGTTCGGGGGGGGGGGGGGAATTAAGGCCTAATTATTCGAAAGAAAGTCTTTCCACGGCAAAAAAAGTTGCCCGGGATTATAGAAGGCTGGACAAATTTCGGGGAGGGGGCGGGCCCCCCTGCCCCCCCCCCCCCCTTTACCTACGTGCCTGGGCACAGGAGAAGGGACGCTCTCCTGTGTGAGTGCGCATGTGCTACACACAAGGTAGTCTTTCAAAAAGGATGCATTGCAGTGAACACAGGAATAGGGACGCTTAGAGCACTGCACGGGCCGTGACTCTCGGCCCGGGCCCGGCCCGAGCCCAGCACTCGTTGAAGTTTAGCCGCCCGAACCCGGTCCGATGAATCAAAGCGAGACCCGGGCCCGGCCCGAACCCGAGAAAAAATTTCACCTACATGGCCCGGCCCCGCAGCCCGACCGCAAATCAGGCCCGACAGGAGCCCGAGCCAATAATCTATCGGTGGTGTTGCCCGAACATGGAACCGACGGCAAGGCATTTTAAGTAGCAAATATCTACGTTTTGTTGGCGCATGCTGCGCTAACAAGTATGTTTTAACCTGCGGTACCTCCGTGTACAAAAGGGTCTCACTGTAGCAATTGTTGACCAGACATACTGGGTACGATGAACGGTTATTCGTCAGCGGAATACTGTGCCTATTTTTTCTACTGATACAAGTGGAATCATCAAGAGCGTTTGGTAGCAGATATTGTAGCAAGAAAAGTGATTTGCAGCACGAGTTCAGTTTCAACAGGGAGCGCAATAAGAAGGGAGGAGGCAGAGAACAGAACGCTCCCATCACTTTGTTTTTATTGCGCTCTCTATTGAAATTTAAAGCATGCTCTACCATCAAAGCAAATCGTGCACCTTTATTGTAAGTACGCTAACCTACATAAAAATTATAGAGTACTCCGTGCACCACGTGTACTTTTCGACATACGTATAAACAGCCGAAAGGTCGAAAAAAACTATTTTAAAGCATTATTTCCATATATCACACTAGTATATAAAAGTTTTTTGTCGCATAGTTTACAGTTCATTGCATCACATGTTATTGTGCGAAAAGTCAAATTATGAAGAGATTCCGGCTGTAAGCACACTATGCGCTGTTGCATGAGATATCCTACCTCGCTAAAGTTTCTTGAACTGCTTGCGCTAGCCGCAGGTGTGCACAAAATCTGCCTTGCGAATCGTGAAGGCATCGGCAGTCGTAGTTCTTAGACTTCCACCACTGGAGCAAATTTTGGACGTCTCTGCGGACTTCTGCAGAATGACCATAGCTGTCCAGCTCATCACTTCATTTCTCTTGTACCCATACGTCGTACCACTCTTCAATATAATCTGTAAAACTACTTCTTGAGGACTTCTCATTGCAGGTGTAAGCAGTGTATGTATGCAAGGCTTGTACGGCGCTCTTTTTTCCCCATATTATTATGGTGTATGCCTCGCTAACGATATTGTACCGGTAGAAGATAGTCCTCGTCCACCTCCTGCCTTCGTCTTCGTCCACCTCCTGCCAGTTCTACCCGCGGACTACGCGGGTAGGACTGGCAGGAGGTGGACGAAGAGATTTCGATCTGTTTTCCGGGTTCTTTCGAGTTTTGTAATAAAGGCGCGAATAAGCTCCTCGACGCATACTCATTGTATGAATATGGTTCGAGGTAAGGGGACATCATTCGGCACAGAATTCGTAATTGTTCCTTTCCAAGTCACATATCTGGTCAAGCGAATATACTTTGCCCCACACCGTGTTTAATGGACCTATGTCCGAGGAGGTGGCTCGCATGCTAAACGCCAGGGCTGGGGACTTCAGGTCAGGCACGATTACGGACAAAGCCCTCAAGTGGTTCCCCGCGCACATGGGGGACATTGCAGCTATCTACACCAGCAGCCGTAAAAGCAACAGCAGCAATGCCAACGGCCAAAGACCCACCGGCTCCCTGCCCAACCACAATGAGCGCGCCCACCTCGTCGCGAGGCAACTTACCCGCCGCGACGCGGTCACCCAGGTAGCAGGCGCCGCCATTGTGTTGAGGGACTCCGGTGGAGGAACGGCGGTGGAGGCCACCGGCTCCGGCGCCGCCGCTATTGACACCACCACCACCTCCGTTGTTGCGGCAACCAAAGTCGTGGCGCAAGGAGCAAGGGACCAGATATACGCTGACTGCTATGCCGAAGAGTTCCCGGCCACGTACCACGAGGTGCTTGGGCACTATAGGAAAGACCGCAAGATATATCCGAAACCCCACGTGCGTCTGGACAGGTCGCAGGCGGTTGACCTGAGGCGGCTGCAGACGGGTACTTTCACCAACCCCTACCACCTGCACCTCCTGTGGCCCGCGCCGCACCCATCGCCTGGCAGCCCGTGGTGCGAGCACGGACGGGCCGATATGGCCCATGTACTTTGGGAATGCGACAGAAATGACGATACACTACGAGGAAAGATGAGGACACCTGAAAACCCTCTGAAGCGAGGCGCCTTGCTGAGCGATGGCGAACAGCCCTTCTCAGCGAGGCCCCCGAAGACCAGGAGTGGGCCGTCCAGCGGGCCAGGGCCGTCGCCGAGGACCTCGAAAGATGTTCCTCAAATGGTGGATCCCTGGCAGCCTAGCCCCGGGCACAATATCAACCGTTGGGCAAATAAAGTTTATTCAACTCAACTACTGTTTCTACACATTGCAATGCTGATGCGGCAGTATCGGGCACTTCTCGCACCATATAGCGAAACAAAATGAAACCTCCCGTGTTAACAATGTGGGCAGACAAAGCAGGCTGTACATGTCCATGCCGCGTCACATCAGAACTGGGAGCAGTGACGAAGCCATGTAAAAGAAGGTCTTTATAGTGATTCTATGTAACGAGACACCGCGCAGACCTTTCGCTTTAGGAGACTGTGGCGACTTTCAAGAACTTGCCCGCTTTGGAGCTCTGTGATCGCTCCTCCAATGATAAGTTATAGATATAAATTTAGTAAATTACATTTTTTACTGCGATCACAAAGTAACATTTCAGATATAAAATAACAGCGAATGCAATTAATAAAGCACAGAATAGTGAGATGTTAACTATATAAGCGCCTAGTCTATCAAGTAGAACCAAATGCAAGAAGCAAAGAACTTCAGTACTTGACTCTTACAAAGCTTCTCCTTATAGCTTGCCCCACATAAAAAAAGCGTTCTTTCGAGACAAAATGTGTGGAACACATGTATGCCACACGTATGTGGAAGCAAGTCCAAGCCCAGCCCGACCCGAGCCCGCCACCTCAAACCCGAGCCCGGCCCTAAGCCCGGAACTTCCGAGCCCGCCCCGGACCCGCTGTGAAAACGACTTTACCGGCTCGGGTTTTCGGGTAGGCCCGAGCACGTGCAGTGCTCTAGGGACGCTCTCCTGCGTGCGTGCCAATGTGTCTGACAAGGCGGTATTTCTGAGAGAAGGATGCACTACAGTGGTCACAGACGAAGGGACGCTCTCCTGAGTGAATGCTCATGTGCTCAACAAGGTGGCTTTTCATCGAATAGGATGCATTGCAGTGAACACAGGTATAGGCAGGCTCTCCTGTGTGCGTGCGCATGTGCATGGCAAGGTGGGTTTTCATCGAAAAGGATGCATTGCAGTGAACACAGGGATAGGGACGCTCTTCTGTGTGCATGCGCATGTGACTGACAAGGTGATTTTTCTGCACGAAGGATGCACTACAGTGGTCACAGATGAAGGGACGCTCTCCTGTGTGAATGCGCACGTGTTCATCAAGTCTGGTTTTCGACACAAACGTGGCATTGCAGTGGGCGCAGGAAAAGGGACGCTCTCTTTTGTGCGTCCGCATGTGCTGATTTAGTTGGCTTTTCGTCCCAAACGATGCGCTGCAGTGGACACACGAAAAGGGGCGCTCTCCTGTGTGCGTGCGGATGTGTCTGACAAGGTTGGTTTTCTGCAAGAAGGATGCACTACAGTGGTCACAGATGAAGGGACGCTCTCTTGTGTGAATGCACATGTGTTCAACAAGGTTGCCTTTCGTCGCAAACGATGCATTGCAGTGGACACAGGAAAAGGGGCGCTCTCCTGTGTGAGTGCGCACATGAGCCACCAGCTTCGAATTATGAATAAATGCAGCTGGGCACAAGTGGCACTGGAAGGGGCGCTCGCCCATGTGTTTCTGGAGGTGTCTGTTCATAGTTGACTTGTCCAGGGTCACATAGGTGCACTGCTGGCAGGAATGCAGTCGATCTCGCACAGATGCCAAAGAAGAAGACTGCTCCAGAGACGCAAATGACAAGGAACCTGCAAAGCCATCGAAAGCACACAAAGGCGATGCAAATCATGTGTCATACACTATGTGGAACAGGACTGCAGCAGCTGGCAGTTCATAATGTCGCTTTACATGTAGGCAAAGTAGATGACCACCTTTCCTCACCCAAACCAATCCTACTGCTATGGCAACAGTACACCGACCCAGCACATTTCACAATAAGTACTATCTTGCTGTACATAAATCCTATTTACTATCTTGCTGTACATAAATCCTATGCTTTTAATGCAAACACCAGGTGCCAGAAAATAGAATCTGATTTAGATGTAATTCTAACGCAACATCTTAAGAGCCTAATTTCATTGAATATGCGCCAATAAACACTAATCCATTGAGCTATTTACTGTGCTCTTTTGTTGTACAGAAGCATCCATACAACACTAAGAGAACCACTTCTTATTCCAAAACATGAAGCATGTGAAAAAATGAAAGAAGTTAATATGAAGAAAGCAAAAAGAAAGTTACAAGAATTAGAATAATGCCATAGTTTTTTGTTTGCCAAAACTACCAGTACATTTATGTACATTACATAAGTAAATAATTGCTGGGGTCTTACGTGCCAAAACCACGATATGATTATGAGGCACGTCGCAGTGGGGGACTCAGGATTAATTTCCAGCACCTGGGGTTCTGCAACGCGTACCTAAATCGAGGCACACGGGCGTTCTTTGCGTTTCGCTCCCATTGAAATGCGGCCGCCATGACTGGGAATCGAACCCGCACTCTCGAGATTAGCAGCAGGACACCCTACGTGCTAAGCTATATACCCACGGCGCCACATGTGTATTACGCAACGAAAACCGTTTCACTATATTAGTATATTCGGTTAAAACCTAAGAAAAAAAATTTCACCCTCTCCCACTAAAGGGAACCACGTGGGGATGCGAAGCAGCGCACGGGTCGACTTAAAGTTCCGTTCATCAGGGGCACCTTGCCCGATCTTAACGCGTCCTTGCACGTGGAGCACACCATGAATTCGCTGCAGTTGCTATTGCTGCTACTCGTCCCGAACTCTTGTTGGAGCACGCCACGCGGGTTCATCGCGCGTCAGCAGAATCTCGTTCCCCGACGCCATCCACGTGATTGCTGAGAGAGTGTAACGGGAGAGGCCACAGCGTCTTACCCAGCCCCTTACACAGGCCCGAACGCGCTAGCGCGTTCTGACTAGGATACAACGCGTTGATTCATCGCGCGTTTGCAGAATCTCGTTCGCCGACGCCATCACATGATTGCTGAGAGAGTGTAAGGGGGAGAGGCCACAGCGTCTTACCCAGCCCCTTACACAGGCACGAACGCGCTAGCGCGTGCCAGCACACGTGGTTTTGTGTGCGTTACGCCAAGCTAGGACAGCGTACGGCTGCCCGGGCCCCTAAAGTGCTCTGCACGTGTCATCATCAAGGCGGTCGAAGAACAAGACAAAGAAGACTTCTCCTTGGCGCGAGCGCGCGCTCAATATGTTACAGATGGCTATGGTAGGTTGTAGAAAGCGGACGGTCGCCAATGAAACTACGGACAAAGCCCAGCGCAAAAGCTGCTTCGCATATAAAACCTGTGAAAGAGAATCGTGCTAGCTGGTTTCCGCTCGAACTGTAAGTGCTCTTTCTCAGCTAAGGTAAATAGTGCGCATATTAGGAGTTAAGGGAGCCCTGACATCAAATTTACTCATGTAAATATTTTTGCATCCACGAGTAGTTATCGACCGATCCCCCAGTAGCGATGCAGAACTCTAAGTGCAACAGATGGACAAATAACTATCTGTTATGTCGATTAATATGACCAGTATTAAGCACGACTCAAAAAAGGGTGGCAAGCCCGCCAATTTGTAGCGCTGGCAGCGCTGTATTGCAGTCACCCCCAGACCGCGCCCCAGCTGATCACGCGGCCACAGAAAGAAGTGACGCGAGGTTCAGCTTATATTTCACCTGCTAGGAGCCGACGTTCAATCATGTCGTCACCAGCATCGCCGTTGTCGCCGTGAACAGCTTCGACAAGTGATGAAGACGCCATTCTGAAACTGGGAATCGCCACGATGCGAATTATTTTCGCTTCTTCCCTTTGCAACACAGCTATTCAGAAATGGATGACGCTCTAAGCAGCGACGAGGAGGTGCCTAGGGGCGTGCCCGGCGCCTCTGAGAGTTAGTGATGTTGTCGGGGACAACCGCATAGACTGAAGAAAAAGTAGAAGATGGCTTTGGCCTTCGAGTCGTCTTAGTCTAATGCATAAGGGACCCTGTGAGTTTGTTTTCAACAAATGATGGGACTTACTCTCCGAGAAGTGCTTCTCGCAAACGCAGTCACGAGGCGTGAGCTCTGGATCTTTCCTTTGGTATGGCATGAGCCCACGCTTCCAACCTCACCGTGTCACTAGGAACGTTGAGGGTAATTACCTTTTCCTTGCAGGATACGCACCCACCGTTGCAGTTCGGCACGACACATTTGCGCCCCATCCTGAAGAAGTGCTCTGCTTTGTTGCGCGCGCAAAGATCGAGAAGTTAGCGCCGCCGGCGCAGCGTGGAAGTCACTGAGCGCGCTAAAGAGACAGAAAGCCTGCAAATCGTGAAGGAATGGGCGACAGCTTGCTCGCCCACATTGGGAACTTTCCCTCCCAAGGCCACCTGCGCACGCGTATGCACATAATGCGAGCGAGGGGCGAGGGGCCCATGCATACGGCAGACGTCGTCTGCTCAGGGCCCACAACTAGCAGCTTGTTTCAGTCGCTGGCCTATGATTAGGGCAGTATCAGTAACTGCAGCCAAAATATCTGTCCCATCTACCAATTGACGTTACAGACACATATCTGAGAAATCTTACAATGTACGAGGCGGTATCACGACTTTTATTCGTCGCGTCCATAGAAGTATACTGTCTAAGAGCATGTAAACGATGGCAACACGACGGAAGCGTCATCTGTCGTGCTGCGGCGAAAACCACATTTCCTTAGACTCCCTCGCGCACTGCTGCGGCCTAGAAGATTCTCTTCCTCAAGTACTTCGTTCAGCGTGCCCCTCACCCCCCCCCCCCCCCTCCCATGTCGCGATTAAGGTTCCTTTCCCCCTGGACCACTACAAAGAAGAAATGAAACCAAACACTCCGCAGGATATAGCTCATGACAGGAGGAAATGATGAAAGAGTAGGAATGTCGCGAACAAAAACAGCCGAACAAATTGATGCGAAACACCCCTCGCCAACATGCTGGGTGTGCGCGTCCGAGGCCCCTCAACGGAACGCTCGGCGCTGCAGCTGAGACGGAGTGACGAAGTTGCGTGAATGGATTGGCAAACGCGTGGCTAGCATGCAGCCCGCCATCTATGCCGACGCAACGCGTAAGTTTCTGATGCTGACGCACGGCACGTGTTCTCGCGTAAACGTGACAAAAGCAAAGACCCGCTAGAAAATGAAGCTGGACTGTTCACCTTCAACCAGATTTCACTATTTGAAGCTCGAATGGAATGGAACACTAATAAACAATTTAGGTTTGCGGCTTCAAGGTAAAGCTGTTGCACATTTAATGTTCCTACGGACTCATTAGCTGGAATGTTCCATAATTACTCTGTGCCTAGCTGTCAAGAACTCTATATGTACTACATAAACTATGTGCGCCTGCGATACATCATCATTCATCATTCCGGCATTATGAAAGAGCGGTTATCCAAGAACATTTATTCGAAAACCAATTCCAAAGCATGGCGACGCACGTCGAGAAATTAAGCGTAGCCCCCCCCGCCCCCCCCCCCTTATCAACACCAACCACGGAAATGCCTCACTCTCCCATATGTCCGAGACGCCATCGAAACAACCGACCGTATCCTCAAAAAGATGGCGTCTGAGTGCCATGGCTCACTAGCCTACGAACACATTACTGCGTTCTTTACATGTTCCCGAAAACAAGCCGCTGAGAGAACGAGCCCAAAGAATCCTTGCGCTGGCTGCGACTCGAGCTACATCGGCAAAACGAAAAACCTCAAAGAAAGACTACGACAGCACAGTGACATCCGCAATTTCGTAAGAGATCGCGACCCGATAGCCGAACACTCCGAAGACACAGAGCACCGAGTCACTTCGATCACACCAACGGAAACCAATAACGGGAAACGACTCTACTCAAGTCATGGCACATTCAAACGCCTCCAAACAATTTGAACCGTTATAATGGAAACCTTCCCCCTGTATATACGCAGGGCCTTCTCTCCTCCCTGCGCAGCGCGCAAAGCAGAAAATGACGTCCGCACCTATATATATATATATATATAGCTTCTCAGCCAAGCTATCCTAAGGGAAACATCTTCGACAGACCTCTGTATGGCTGGGCGAAATCTGAAGTACATATTAGTGCGACGAAATCATTGTGTAAGTTGTGGTGCTCTAATGTTTTCACGTACTGCTTCTGTAGCTTGAAAAACAGCATTATATGGTCGTGAGTATAACAGATGAAATCATTTGTCTTTGTTGAGGTGCGACACCGACAAATTCACTGCTTTCACATATGATAATAAATCAGACGCCAACACTATTTGTCGCATATCAGGGACGAGCGTGAATCCACGAGGAGCTCCTGGCAATGGCCAATGGCAAATCGAGGTTCAAGAGAGTGTTACTGGTAGAGGCGTCCTAATAACCAAAATATTCTTCGCTGACAGACTTGCTTTAGTTTCAACGAATAAGAGCAAAATGAGCGACCACGGGCTTTTCTGGACTGCGCCTACTGTGCAGACTACAATGCATCACACCATTTTTCAAAGCAAATGACACTACCAGAATTGAACGTAGCGGCGCTAGCGACTTGATGTAGGCGTACAAATGGTGACGGCACTGCCTTGGCAGTGCATTTTCGGGGGGTCACGCATATCTACATGACAGAGGGAATTATATAGGCGGCGCAGCACCCAACGAGCCTTCGTTGAAAGGCTGCATGGTTACAGTGAACTATATAATACTTCTAAAACCTTCTAGAGCACTGCAGCATGGTTGAGTTGAGCACAATGTGTGCGAGAGCACCCTTTACGTTCGAAATGCAATGCGGGATCTGCTTTCCCGAAAAGGAACAATGCCGGGAGGGAGTTAATCCTTTGTCAGGTGTTACTTTCTCCTCTTTGACGGACTGACTGACAGGTTTTAGTATGAAAAAAGATGGATGTCAAGAATTGACATTTTTCTCTTTTCTTTGGGAACTTTAAAAAACAAAAGGTCACAGTTGGTAAAGCAGTTAACTTTTTTGAGCGTCTGTGTTTGTTGGCATCTTCAAGAAACCGCACTAGGGCTATTGCGCTAAAATATGTTTGACGTGGAACGCTGCCCCATGCTGTTAATTGCACAATAACTTTCGTGTGTATGCCATTTGTAGTGTTCTTAGTAGACTTCCTGAAGTGCCTAGTGATTTCCATCAAGTACCTGTCATGAAGCCATGTGTTCATACTGACTTGCCGCACACTCTGATATTTTGACACTGAGCAATGTGATGTATGAAGTGCAATACCCTGACCTGCCTCTGAGAATCCTGAGTTTATAGCTGTGTGCTTATTGAGTGAAAAATAGAACAGAGTGACAATTTCTTTAGCTGATGTGTCATATCATTATATTTGTTCTTTTAGCCTGCCATTTTTTAATACTGGGCATTATAAAAGAAAGTTGGTTTTTATCAGGCTGGTATTTTCATATTCTTAAATTTTATTTATTCATTTTAGTAAGTGGGTCATTCATTGGAACTTTTGTGGTCGTTTCCATTAGTTTTCTGTTCATACATTTTGCTTTCGTGCTACAGTTGGTTTAGTTGTACTTTTTATTATATGTTGCTGTAATTTACAGTGTTCATATTTTCTGCTAGCCACGGCACATTTAAGGTTAACTGTGTGCTCTCTAGTCATGTCAGACCATTATTCCTGTGATAAGTTTTGTACGCTGCATTTCGAAGCCTGAAACTGTTACTTCTTAGTGGGCGCAGTTTGACACGGATGCTGCATCCACAAATATTTTAGCTAACGTCTAAAATGACGCCTTTTCTTCCCAACGTCTAGTCTTACTTCTGTAATGATGCCAGAGTTCTTTGCCAACATTTTTTAAGTGCGAAATGTTCCAAGAATGGCATGTTTCAAGAAAGTTGCTAAAAGTTCTATTTTGTGAGCAATACACTTCAGCAAGTGATCTTGCAAGCAATTTAGTTGTTTTTTTATTACGTATTCTTGGCTGGATGGGCCAAATATTATTTTGCAGTTTTATTTTATTAGTGGTTTCGACCCATTGGAGTCGATTTCCACTAACTGTGGTCTTAAGTAGCGCTACTGAACGATTGTTTTGAAACGAAGGGAGACAAACACCAGGTGCTTGATGCATGCCTCCTTTCCTGCTTAGAATGATGTGTTGGAGCAAAATGGCGAGTCGGGCCTGTTGTTTTGCGTTCATGTTTGGAAAATTAGGTTGAAGGCCACTGAAAAAAAATTACAACATATCCAGGGGGTGAATGACGATGAGTGGGGCGAAGCTTACGAGGGAATCATCGGTAAACCGTGAAACTCTTCCGTGAAATTCGCCCAGTACATCATATACAGAATGTGAAACACCGTGTATATATTAAACATCAAACTTTTATTGTACTGTTGGTTTACGTGGTCCCTTCATTATCACCTCTTTGTGATCGGTGAAATACAGGGAAAGTGTCCGCTCCCGAGCGAAAGAGAAAGCGCACCAAGAGCGAGCGCCTTCTCTGCCTGCATCCGGCGACTCCATGCGAAAGAGAAAGCGCGCCAAGAGCGAGCGCCTTTTACGATCGCAGCAGGCATCCAATGACATGCGCCATTCGCATTATACAAGCGCCATCTGTCATCTTTAAACAGCAACTCTAAGAAACACATGAAACGCCATCTAGTGAGCAATTCATTAAACTAGAGCTCTAAGAAATACATGAAACGCCATCTAGTGAGCAATTCATTAAACTAGAGATGGCTACATACATACATACTACTACTACAGAGGAGGGAACGGCCCACACCCTAAGGAGCTTCGCCCCTAAAAAACGTGGACAGTAGAAGTGGACAGGAGTAAGCGCTGTCCGGGCCACTTCTACTGTCCACGTCTTTTTGTTGTGTTGCTGTGTTGGCTGTGACTCGGTGTAGTGTCTTCTAACTCATTCACCTATCGGATTGGTAGGGCAGATTCATCAATGTGGGATAACCGCAACTGTGTAGAGACTATCATCATTTGTGCCGCTATCCGCAATTTCAAACACATCGCCGGAATCTCCAGTGTGCCTTCAGGAGACTTGACGGTCGGCCTTTTACTGGAGGAAACATCTTGGGAGTCTGTCTTCGCAGCACATCAGCCCAGAAAACCACACGAGCCCTCCTGCAGTACTTCAAGGCAACAAAATTGAGTGGCCGCCTGTGATACGCTCCTCTGTGGGTATGTGATGTGAAATGTGCCTCTTTCTCTCTATTTTTACTCCCTCATCCTCCTCCCATGAGTAGAGTAGCAAACTGGACGCTGGTTAACCTCCCTGCCTATCCTATATTCCTTCTCTCTCTCTCCTTCCTACAAGAAAAATTACACCATCTTCCGCTAAATGGGACCATGAGGCGATGGGAAGCCGGAGCACTTGCACGATCGCGTTCCGTTGGCGTTCGTTGGGCATGCTACCGACCTCGCGTCGTGGAAAGTGAAGAGGAACGCTACGCGCGTCGTGTCTTCCCTCTAGCCTTGCCGTTAATTCTCACAGGGCGAGCGGGGAACGCGGTCGTCAGGCACGCGAGGGGGGGAGCGTAGGAGAGGAGAGAGGGGGAGGGGACGAGCATGCGCTCATCGCGGCGTTGCGGAGAGGGGCACACCATCTCCCGCTAAAGGGGACCATGAGGTGATGCGAGCGTTTCGGCATGTCGAGCGCGCGTTTCAGAGGGAGAGGGGGAAAGAGGGACAGGGGGAGAGGAGAGGGGGTGGAAGCGGGGAGGAGGTATGTGGAGGGGGTTTGCGTATGCGCAGTAGGGGTGGTCACGCCGCACACCAGCACCACCACAGGTTTGAGCTCCGCTAAACGATACTTCGCATCTAAAAAAGTTCAGCGGAAGATAAACCGTTGAGGAAACTTTTGTCTTCGTCGCTTGTCTTCGTCACGGCCCTGACGGAAACTAGTCCCCTTGTCGAGTCGTTGGCTTCAGCGACATTCCCTTTTCGACAATTTCTCTTCACTTCATCCTTGCGTTTCATTCAGTAAAGCTAATTGAGACGACGCTTACATATTGCAGAATGGCTGTGCCAGATTCTAAATTTTCTCATATTGCATTGTTTGACAATTTCGCTAATTTATGAATCGTGCAACAAAATGTGTTCTTGAAGGATGTATATAGCTGCATTTTAATTACCGCGATATTTTGCATTCTTTTGCCGCTTCTGAATGTTATCTAGTCGCATGCTATATCTAATTTCGTGGTTTTGACGTTTCTATGCTGTACAGGAATCGTTGCTGTTTTACATGATAAATCATGACATGACCACTTTTGTATGTGAATCTACTGAGCTCTCACTTTGTAATAGTAATTACAGAATAAAGGAACTGTAATTACTATAACAGAGAGGGCTGCCTAAAAATGTGCACTATTATATTTGCATGCACAAAAACAAAACAGCTAAAAGAAAAGCGATCCTGCGTGACGTCTTGAAAACGTCTAGAAAACGTCTTTTCAAAGACAATGGAATGGGACATCTTAATCCGTTTGATAAAATGGGCTTTTTGTGATATGTTTAAAACGTTTTCTAGATCGTCTTAAAAAAGTTTTCTAGATGGCCTTACAAACGTTTTCCAGATCGTCTCAAAAACGTTTTCTAGATGGTCTTAAAAACAGATTCTAGCCGGACATTCGCCGATATATGACGTCTTTCAGACCTTTAGTTTCTATTCCGTGACGTTTTCTAAACGTTTTTATCGTCTCGGATAAACATTTATAAAATGTCAATTATCCGTTTTGTGCTACCTGGGCAGGACTTACCAACGCCTCCTGGTCATTCGTATGCCAGCTTCCTGTTTACTTTTGAACAGTTATGGTGCATTCAGACGGCGGACCGATCTGGATTTGACGTGGACGAGGAAGACTAATCAGCGGATGATCCGTCTGCAGGCGCATCCACACAACGGACGGGGTCCCAGCAGACGTATCAGTAAGCCGGATTACTGTCGACCGCGGCCTCTGCGCTTGCTGCCAGCAGATCGGATTGAGAGTGTTCGACAACATGGAGGCCGACAGAACACGAAGCTAACGAAGCTCGCTTTGTTGGGCGTCGAGCATTGTCGATGACTAATATTTCTCAGTGGAAACGATGTTGTTGGCGGAATGGGTGGGTGGGAAGAAAAATCTGCTGCACTGAGAGCTGCCGAGGACTGACCTCGCTGCTGTCGCGCGAGGGGCACCGCATACGAAGGGAGGATACAGTGACGCGCCCATCTATATCGGCAGTTTTTTTTCTTTTGCGGATAACAAGTAGCAACAGTGTACATTGCACTGCTGCACATTGTTTCCATCTCTTGGTTCGCATCCTGACCTTAAATTCAGCCTTCAAACACGGGCCGTGTTCTGAGACAACCACTTTCGGCGACAGCGCCACTTTCCCTGCCGTAGGATCCAGCGTGTGCAGTGATTAAAGCGACAACTTAACCACTATTCTGCAACCCGCCAGTCAGAGCGCATTGAAAGTGATAGATATCTCAAAGGCGATCGTCCAGAATACGGCCCCAGAAATAACCTGATTAACTGAACCAAGCACCAGGAGAACTGCGAGGACAGCCGTACGGCTCGAGCAGAGGAAAAGCGTGCTGGTCGCCAGACAATGCTGGTTTGCCGCTAAAGCTGCAGCGAAGCTTCGTTTCGCCCTGTGAAGCCTTGCGCGACTTAGTGCAAGTACTGCAAGCTAGCGTTTATAGAACTCGTTGCAAGCTTCGCGATTTTTTTCGCGTGATCAGCCAGGGGGGCGGTCTGGAGGTGACCGCGAGGCAGCGCTGCCAGCACTATATATTGGCGGGCTTGCCGTCTATTTTGAAACTTGCTCGATACTAGTCATATTGATCAATACAACACATAGCTATTCATCTCTCCTTTGCATTTTGAGTCGCGAATCTCTACTACAGAAAGTCAATAACTACTTGGGGAATCAGAGATATCAACATGCGCAAATTTGATGTGAGTGAAGTCAAGAGTATGACGGAAGCCCGGCTGGACGGGATGAAACATATTAAAGGGACATTAAAGAGCAAAACGATTTTTTTCATATTAGTGAAGTACTCTTTCACGATACAAAAAGCACCACGCTTGCTGCGAGAAGACGCTTAGTACGCGAGAAAATACGCAAGAACAAAATGTAGGTGGCGATGCCACCTTGAAGTTTCCGCACCATTCGCCGTGACGTCACATGTTTTGACGGCGCCTATTAAGGAGTACGCAGTTCCTAACCGGTAAAAGTGAAATACATTGTCCTCTGAAATGGCCATAGACTTTACATACCAAGTTTGGGGTAATTTTATTGAGCCAATGGTGCCAAAATACGACAAATACACTTTTAAATCCGTGACGTCACGCGGGGAGCTTTCGGCGCGAAATTTAAAATTGAAACTTTGAACTTGATTTTCTCCCCTATTAATAAACCTATGACGGCGAAATTAACGACATTAACGATTGGCGAATTAACGACAATTTATCGATCTAAACTAATTCATTGTTTCTCTTTGGTGTCCCTTTAAAAGATGGGATGTGGATGGTATATGTGCTGCTGAGCGTGCTGTTTGCTTCGTCGATCAATCTGGCCGTGATGAGCCTCGCACAAGCCTTGTAAATGTCTTGTCCAAGAGTGGCACTCAACCTGCGGTGGCCCTCTTGTCTCAGCAGGTGCGTGATGCCGTCAAGAGGCTGCGGGAAAACCAGGGCATCGTGATATATGCCGCCGACAAGGGTAACGCTACGGTCCTTCTAGAAAAGAAGTATCCGTCGAAAAATTGCACTTGTTACTGAGTGATGTCCAAACATGTGCTCCACTTGCAAGGGACTCCATACTATACAGACTTGCGAAAACAGCTGGCCAACATCTCCCGCATGGTGCCGCCTTAACATATACAGCTGCATTACAGATTGCTGAACCACAATGGATCAGTTCGTGCTATGTACGGCATGCTGAGGGTACGCAAGATAGACATTCCCCTGCGCCCCACATTAGATTCCACACGCTTCCCGCTCCACAAGCTGTCAAAGTTCCCTCATAGGGTCATCTCGCCTCTGGTAGGCAGGAATGCTGCCCACATATGCAACTCATACGACTTCACCAAAAAGGTCAAAGAACTTTTCGATGAAGACCGCATCGTCCTTTTCGGATCGCCCGGACGAAGTCTTGGTTTCTTTCGGCGCAGTGTCACTGTTCACGAGCTTAACCAAAGACATGACCGTGGATGTCTGCGTCACCGCCTTCGACAAGGACCCGTCATTGGCCGAAAGACCTCCCATCGAGCTGAACGACCTAGGTAGGCCACTCAAGTGAAACACACATTTCACCTTTCTGAAGAAATTTTGCCAGCAAGTCCGCGGAGCGGCGATGGATGCGTCGATTTCAGTAGCCGTCGCTAACCTACAATGGAGGCCATCGAAGCTGGGGCACCGTCCTAGTTTACGCCGAAACTGAAAGCCTTTCTAGGATACGTCGACGAGTGTTAGTGTTTTGCTGCAGCAGAACCTCGACCTATTCACGGTTCACCTAAACAGTATGCATGCAACGATAAATATCACTAGAAACGGAATGTGAGGTCCAGCTACCGTTCTTGGACACTGTGGTGAAAGGCGATGGTCCAGGTTTGTCCTTCGAAATGTTCAGGAAGCAAACTCCCACTGGGTGCTACCTAAACTACAGATCAGTGCACCCCGCTTCGCGAAAGAGTTCCGTTGGCTCTCTTCGTTGGGCGGAAAATACATGCACAAGGGAAAACCGTGCATTGGACAATGCACTCGTGCGGAGGGACCTGGTGGCGTATCGGGACTATACTTTTGGTACCTAACCGACTCAGCAGGTCGTCAGTTGGCCCGTGCAGTACCCACCCAACCTGGACCCACACAGAGACGGACTGCGATACCATACGTTCCGAGTGTTAGCGAGCCCCTTGCACGAGTTCTACGGTCTTATGACGTTAAGGCTGCGCGCATTCCTTCCCTGAAGCTCCGGCACGAACTTGTACAAGCCTAAGGACCATCTTGAAATGGAAAAGTTCCCGCGTTTTGTGTACGTCATCCCGTGTGCGGACTATCCTTATATCTCCGAGGGAGAAACCGGCAACATGAAAAAAATACTTCAACAGCACAAGAGCGAATTAAAAAAAAAGAAAAAAAAACGCGTTGCGTCCAATACCGGCTGTGGCCGCGCACTGTGCAACCATGTCACACGATATCAAGTGGAAAAATTCCCGTGCGAGTGCCAGGAAGAAAAATCATATTGCACGAATTTATCTCGAGTCCTTAAACGTCGCACTCTTAATCGCAACGAAGCTAGGTAATCTTTCACCGGTGTACGCCAGATTTCATAGCGACGTCATGCGCCACACAAAAAAGGCGGACAGCTGTGGAGACTTTTTCATTGTGAACATGGCTCCCGGGGGGGGGGGGGGGGGGGGGCGAGACGTTATTACATCTGTTTGTAGAATAATTTTGGGACGGTGTCCGTATTCCTTCTTTTAATTTGACATCAGTAGTCCTTTAAAGCGCCCTGCAACACTTTTCCAATTGGTAATCAGGAAATGACCTCACTATCGGAGTTTATTGCCTCACGAATCGACTGGCACAAGAAAAAAATTTAAGAAACCGTCAAGTACAAGCGGAGTTCTGCCGCACTCTCTGAGCGCTCTCTCTCTCGGTACGCCCCAGCGAGCACGCTGAAAGCTAGAGTGGGGAGTAGGTGGCCATAGATCAGCAAACTCACTCAGTCGATTCACTCAGACTCAGATCGACCTTGAGTCTGAGTCCATGTGAGTAATATTTTTTGTGAGTTTGAGTGCGAGTGAGTCCGGTTGAGGGAAATATTGGCGAGTCCGAGTGAGTCCTAAGCGCGAAATCCATTTCATGAGTGAGTCTGGTGAACTCCACCTTTCATTGGCGAGCTATGGACTCCTATATGCAAATCTTCAGCATAACTATCAGCCTTATATCGGATTACGTTTACTCAAGTCGATTCCCACATCTCAACGCACTAGCGTTCATGCGCCTGCTCAATATTTATTGATCACAGGCGTGAGTTGGGGAAGTGGGGGGAGGCATAACCCCCTCCCCCAATCTCTTTCACGGGAAGTTCTTGAAAACGGTATTTCGGGTGAGTCGCGTATTTCATAAAAATGCTCCTACTAGATTGAAACCAGATAACTCATTAAATTCTCACCACAATAATTCCGAGAACGTATGCAAGTGCGGAACACCAAACACTCGAAGGGGCGTGTCGTCATAGCCGAACTTTACGAGCGCGCCTTTCCATGCACACACATGGGCGCATGGACTGCACTGAATAATAATAACTTGCGCCTCTCTTCAGAGGGCGCTAAGAAAAAAAGTGTTTCGCAATAATTAAACACTATCATAAATTATTTGCACATTGCACCTACATAATATTGCTGAGGAAATAAATATATGATCTCTAGAACATAAGAATTGCGTCGCCCTTCAATAAAACTTAAGTTTTTCGCTATTAGTGTTTGTTCCTTCCACACCTAGTCGCGCTTCAATCGCAGCACCCATAACTCCCCTTGCTGATGTCCCTGGCAATCGGTTCTGAACCGCTTTTCAACCGAAGCTTCGCGACCTATTTGGGTCACCTTGGCTAAGTGGCGCACGGGCACAGGGAGCTTCGCGGCGTCTGCTACCGCACTGGAGCACGCTACTCTTGCTTTGCGGTGGAATACAGGAAGAGCGGCGCGCCCCTGTGCGCCTACGTCGCTTCCGTTCTATGCGCCGTCGTGACGGATGCACTGGCGCTCCGCGCAGCGCCGCCACGCTGTGCCGTGTTCACGGTAAGAGGGGACGAGCCTGCACAAACCGCTCAACATCAGCCCACTCGTGCACACTGCACGTAAGCGCTGCTGTTTCACTAAAAGCAATGTGTTGAACCACCTCACAGAGCAAACAATGACCAAGTCCACGTTAGCATATGCAGCGTCTGTCAGATCATTTGACAGGCGCTGGAAATCCTGATCTGGACATGCAAACCTCGAAATTCGGGAGATTCGAAAAGCAGGAACGAGCGGCGGCGGCGAAAAAAGCAAACTGCGGACGTTTTCGTTTATTTTTGACCAGTGCCGCAGAAACGCCATACACAGCTCCGAATAATTGCCGGTAATTTTTTTAGACGTCAGCGATCATACTTGTACTCGTGATTACACGGCGCATGCACGCATGACTAATTAAGAAAGAAAATGTGCTTTGTCCCGTGACAGATAGTACTAATGGTACTAACTGCCCCATCTAAATTTTAGTACGCTTTTCCACAAGGCAACAACGCACTGCGCCGAAATTGGATTAAAAAGCGGTCTGCGCGCGATATAACAAATCCAGGAAATTTTAAAACTACCCTTATTTTCTCTTGTAGTTGGGTTCCGGTTCGCGAATGGATGATGCCCAAACTGCAGGTGACCAAGGCGGTCTCCATTTCTTGCTAAAACTAGCGCAACTGGGAACATTTTGGCGCAGCGCAGTTTCAACGAATTTAACGGCTTTCGCTCAGCTTGGCGCAAGAATAAGGAATTGTATCAAATTGGCGTAGTTGGCGCAGCAGTTGCACCTCTGGTTATGACTTATTTACATTTATCTTGTGCTCTTGTGATGTCATGCCAATATTTGGTATACATCGAGTTAATGAAACAGTCGCAACAGCCGGGAGACGTAGGCGGCCATATAGACAGATACGCACAAAAGAGTGGTTTGCCAAGAAATGCTCAGCATTTATTATTAAATGCCTTACAAATTGGTTACCAGGAATATATGCACAAGTCATACCGTCAGAAGTGATAAACTGAGCCCAATATGTGCACATTTTACTGGAAACGCTCCATCACTGCATGTCGGGCAGTGCCAGCGAACGGGAGCGTTCAAACCAAGATGGCCCCCGCAATAAGCTGTGACTCCACACTGGCGGAGGAAGCGGACACACTGAGGCACACGGGCCCGTCACGGCCCACCGCGGCAGCTAAGCAGCTTTCACTGTTCAAATCAGCCAATAGCAGTGTCTTTTGGGCATGCCAAGCAGTAGATTTGATGCATGGCATCATCTGTTGAGAGAACAGTAAACGATTTCTAGCCGACTGAAATTTAACTCTAAATTTCCTGAGACGTGCTGCGCTGGAATGCTTGGCTCACATGTTTGTAGGACGCTCGAGTGCCAATTGGCACAAGGGGTTAGGGGTGCCCTACCTAGTCCCTTAAAGGGACACTAAAGGCAAATATTAAGTCGACGTTGATTGTTGAAATAGCGGTCCAGAAACCTCGTAGCGCTGCTTTTGTGCCAAGGAAGTGCTTATTTTGAAATAAAATCACGTTTTTAGTGGTCCGCATCGCGTTAGCGCGCTTCAAATCTCCCGCCTGAAAATACGACTCTCATACGTCACTGCTGCCATGCCCAACGTTGCCCGCTTTTACTGCGCGGCCACCGACACTAGTAGCAGCCGAGCGGAAGTAGCGGGACCCACAGTAGCAACAACGGCGCTGCGGCAAAGACTTGTTCGGATGGGCACATTCAAAGCCGTCACCAAGTTGCGGTTGGTCTCGTATCCTCAGTACGAAAGTGCAGAGAGCACACACGCAGAGGTTTTGACTGTTTAGCACACTGGCGCAATGGCATGTCACTAAGCCACTTCGAGCGTAAGGGTTCATTCCGCGGCGCCCAGTGAAAAGACACACCGGTTTCCTTGCTGCAGCACTGGCGTTGTGCACCATTCGGGCATCCGGCAATATCACACGCATGCGGCATTTTGTCGAACTTTCTGTCAGAGCGACCTTCACGAGCGCGCAAAACACGCACGGCAGTACGCGATCCCGAAACTGCCACTGAGACGGGCGAGGCACAGTTCGGCGAAAACGGAACCTTTGAACCACGCGCGCCGTTCCCCATGGCAACGGCACGGAGGTTTTGTTTTCCATGAATGAAGAGGAAACGAACAAACAGCATTTTATTACGTCTTTTGATGCTCGGAATGTTCTTTTTTTACTGCTGCTAGTTTGATTACTAGTGATTTATTGTAGGCCGACTTCCCTACGTCATCGGGATCACTTCGAAAATGTCCCACTCGTGGCGCTCGTCATGTGATACATTTAGCTTAATTTCTCGGTAAGTAGGGCACTGCTGGTGATAATATTGCCGTTTTAGAAGTTGTCATACATTGGGCTTTCACTCTGACATAAATTGTTGTTTGCCTTTAGTGTCCCTTTAAGAGGAGGGGCGGGCGGTCTGCCCCATACTTTGACCTTAGAGGGAGGGGGACGCTGCGACGAACTGTGCCCCCCCCCCCCCCCCACACACAAACCTTTCCCTGAAGGGGAACCCTGCGCACGCCTATGCCGATCGGCGGCAACGCGGGACTGCACTGGTCCTTGTGAACTTTTTTCGTTGTGTCTTCGTGTGGTGTGCGCAAATTTTCCACAATGCAGCCAAACCGACTAGCCCACCCTTCCGTCTAATTGCACACTTTTACTGTCACCTCAACAAACACTGCCTTCCCGGCCGCACCTCCCCTATAAGGGAAGCCTGCAGGCCCCTCACATTTAAGGCACCTCCTTATCATGACAGCTGTATATGTGTTCCGTGAGGTTGTGTTTCCGTGTAAAAGATGCATTGCAGTGGGCACAGGAGAATGGACGCTTTCGTGTGTGCACGTGCATGTGTCTAACGAGGTGGTGTTTCTGCAAGAATGATGCACTACAGTGGACACAAATGAAGGGACGCTTCGTGTGAGTGCGCATGTGCCCATCGAGGGAGCTCTTCCTCACAAAAGATGCACTGCAATGGGTACACGAGAAGGCATGCTCTCCTGAGTGCGTGCAAATGTGTTGCATGAAGACACTTCTCCGCGAAAAAGATGCACTGCAGTGGACACAGGAGAAGGGACGCTCTCCTGTGTGAGTGCGCATGTGTTCAACAAGGTATTCTTTCATCAAAAAGGATGCATTGCAGTGAACACAGGAATAGTGACGCTCTCCTGTGTGCGTACGGATGTGTCTGACAAGGTTGTCTTTCGTCACAAACGAGGCATTGCAGTGGACACAGGCGAAGGGACGCTCGCCTGTGTGAGTGCGGATGTGTCTGAGGAGGTGGTACTTCTGCAAGAATGATGCACTACAGTGGACACAAATGAAGGGACGCTCTCCTGTGTGAGTGCGGATGTGTCTGAGGAGGTGGCCCTTCTGCAAGAATGACGCGCTACAGTGGACACAAATGAAGGGACGCTCTCCTGTGTGAGCGCGCATGTGCGCAACGAGGTAGCTCTTCGTCAGAAAAGATGCACTGCAGTGGGTACAGGAGAAGGGACGCTCTCCTGAGTGCTTGCGAATGTGTTGCATGAAGATACGTTTCCGCGAAAAGGATGCATTGCAGTGGACACAGGAGAAGGGACGCTCTCCAGTGTGAGTGCGCATGTGCTCAACAAGGTATTCTTTCATCAAAAAGGATGCATTGCAGTGAACACAGGAATAGGGAGACTCTCCTGTGTGCATTCGGATGTGCATGAGAAGCTCGCTTTTCTGCAAGAAGGATGCACTACAGTGGTCACAGATGAAGGAACGCTCTCTTGTGTGAATGCGCATGTGTTCAACAAGGTTGCTTTTCCTCCTAAATGATGCCTTGCAGTGGACACAGGAAAAGGGACGCTCTCCTGTGTGAGTGCGCACATGAGCCACCAGCTTCGAGTTATGAATGAACGCAGCTGGGCACAAGTGGCACTGTAAGGGGCGCTCGCCCATATGTTTCTGAAGGTGTCTCTTCATAGTTGACTTGTCCAGGGTCACATAGGTGCACTGCTGGCAGGAATGCAGTCGATCTCGCACAGATGCCAAAGAAGAAGACTGCTCCAGGGACGCAAATGACAAGGAACCTGCAAAGCCATCGAGAGCACACAGAGGCGATGCAAATCATGTGTCATACACTATGTGGAACAGGACTGCAGCAGCTGACAGTTCACAATGTCGCTTTACATGTAGGCAAAGTAGATGACCACCTTTCCTCACCCAAACCAATCCTACTGTTATGGCAATAGTACACTGACCCAGCACATTTCACAAAAAGTACTATCTTGCTGTACATAAACCCTGTGCTTTTAGATGCAAACACCAGGTGCCAAAAATAGAATCTGATCTAGATGAAATTCTAATGCAATATCTAAACAGCCAAATTTCTTTGAATATGCGCCAATAAACACTAAGCCATTAGGCCACTTACTCTTTTGTTGTACAGAAGCATCTATACAACACTGAGAGAACCACTTCTTATTCAAAAACATACAGCATATGAAAAAATAAAAGAAGTTAATATGAAGAAAACTGGAAAATATGAAGAAAGCAAAAAAAAAGTAACAAGAATTAGAATAATATCACAGTTTTTTGTTTGCCAGAACTACCAGCACAATTATGTTCATTACATAAGTAAATAATTGCTGCGGTCTTACGAGCCAAAACCACGATATCATTATGAGCCACGTCATAGTGGGGGACTCAGGATTCATTTCCAGCACCTGGGGTTCTGTAACGCGTACCTAAATCGAGGCACACGGGCGTTCTTTGCATTTCGCTCTCATTGAAATGCGGCCGCCATGACTGGGAATCGAATCTGCACCCTCGAGATTAGCAGCAGGACACCCTACGTGCTAAGCTATATACTACGGCGCATATGTGTATTACGCAAGGAACCGTTTCACTATATTATTATATACGGTTAAAACCTAAGACAAAAATGTCAGGGCCCCCACTGAACTGCGGCGCACCTGCCCCTTACCTGTGAAAGAGAATCGTTCTAGCTGGTTTCTGCTCGAACTGTAAGTGCTCTTTCTCAGCTAAAGTAAATAGTGCGCATTGTTGTGCCTCAGCACGAAGGCCACAATGTCGCCGACTTTCCAACAAAGAGGGATCCTGGAAAGCGGCGTCTTCGCCCAGCCGGCCCCGACAACTGACGGCAGTCGTCGTTCTTCTACGCTGCGAAAACATGTAAACAGTCTGTACATAAAATATTTCTTTCGTCCATCAAAGGGTCCTTCTGACTACTACGAGCACGATGCACACCCGTGTTCGCACCGGCCACGCAACCCGAGTCCCAACAGCGGTTCCAGAGGTGGGATACAACGACGCGTATTCCCAGCAGCGAGCCTGAGGGACGACGTCGGACCATAACGGTGGCGGTAGCGATGGGCCATGCTACCTCATTCCTAACAGTGGTGGCAGCGGTGGAATGCCATGACCCCGTATTCTACGCTGTGCACCCGAAGGGCCCTCATTCCTAACAGCATATTAGGAGTTAAAGAGCCCTGACATCAAATTTACGCATGTAAATATTTTGGCATCCATGAGTAGTTATCGACCGACCCCCCAGTAGCGATGCAGAACTCTAAGTGCAGCAGATGGACAAATAACTATCTGTTATGTCGATTAATATGACCAGTATTAGGCACGACTCAAAAAAGGGTGGCAAGCCCGCCAATTTGTAGCGCTGTATCGCAGTCACCCCCAGACCGCGCCCCAGCTGATCACGCGGCCACAGAAAGAAGTGACGCGAGGTTCAGCTTATATTTCACCTGCTAGAAGCCGACGTTCAATCATGTCGTCACCAGCATCGCCGTTGTCGCCATGAACAACCTCGACAAGTGATGAAGACGCCATTCTGAAACTGGGAATCGCCACGATGGCAATTATTTTCGCTTCGTCCCTTTGCAACACAGCTATTCAGAAATGGATGATGCTCTAAGCAGCGACGAGGAGGTGCCTGGGGGCGTGCCCGGCGCCTCTGAGAGTTAGTGACGTTGTCGGGGACAACCTCGCAGTCGAGTGCGCCGAGACATCGAAGTACCCTGTACGGTCCGAAGTATCGTCGAAGAAGGTTCTCGCTAAGTCCTCGTCGGCATACTGGCGTCCAGATCCACACACGGTCGCCGGGTTGGTATTTCATGTGCCGTCATCGCAGATTGTAGTGGCGGCTATCGTTGTTTTGCTGGTTCTTGATGTGCAGACGCGCGAGTTGTCTGGCTTCTTCGATGCGCTGAAGGTAGACGGTGATGTTGGAATTTTCTTCGTCGGTAGTGCTGGGTAGCATGGCGTCGAGTGTCGTTGCAGGGTTCTTTCCGTACACCAACTTGTAAGGCGTCACCTACTTCGTTTCTTGCACGGCCGTGTTGTATGCGAAGGTCACGTACGGAAGGATGGCATCCCAGCTCTTGTGTTCGACGTACATGCAGGGTGTCTACCGAGTTGACATTTGTAAATTCCCTGAGTTTTCCAGGTTTTCCCTGAGTGTTTTTGCTAAAATTCCCTGAGTCAAACCGAACTTTTGTTGTATGTCAAGATGGGTAGAGACCATATCGCTCGGTGATGTCACTCTCTAATACGCGCGTTAGAAAATGAAAACGACTTAATCTGATTTGAATAGTGCATAGAACAGATAAACCTCAATATAGCGAAATTGGTAAAAGTGGCAACTCACTTCGTTATATCGAAACTTCGTTAAACTGAAATTCGACCTTTCATGCAAGGCATATTTACTGAAGGATTAATCTTAAACTGAAAATGCCACAAGAATGCTCGGCTAATATAGCAACATGAAAAAACATTTTTTTTTATTTTTTGCGTGAAAAAAAAATCGATTTTGTTGAGCCTGAGATGAAACAATCACAGTTAGATGCTTTGCCAGAGTGTCATATGTAAAGACAAAACAAATGCGGGTTTAATGCACTGTGGAATTGCGCTTGTTCTGCTGCTGCGGGTTGTCAAATCCTCGCGCGTTGCCCAGAGCAATGCAACGCCTTCGCTATCATGTTGCCCAACCGAACCATTTGCTCTCCACGAACGCACAACATCGAAAACCATCCCACGTTAGAAAAAAAGAGTCACAGTTTCACCACGAGAGCAAAATAGTAAATACGATAGCAACAAAGAGGAATTTTATATGAATATAGGCTAGCAGCTCGTTCCTTCAGAAAACGCAGCCGCTACACTAAGAGAAGTGCGCTATTTATGGCTCAGGGGCGGATTCAGCTACATGATGGGGGGGGACAAAGGCTGAAGCCACCGCTCAGCAGTGCATTTTGATGGGTCATATCTACAACAGCCCAGAGGGGATTATGGCGGTGCCTAAGAAGCCTTCGTTGTAAATGTGCATAGGGAAGCAGGAAAGGGTAGATATATGAGAGAGGTAGAGAGCAGGCACAAGATTCTCTTTACCCCTTTTGGACAGTGGTAGGCAAAGCAACCTGACAAAGGGGGCAAGCTCAACAGGCAGCCTGACAAAGGAGGTGGACGGCAGGCACTGAAGGGAGGGGGCTGGTTTGGGGGGGGGGGTTACGATCGCCGCCCCCCCCCCCCCCCCCCCCCCCCCGGGATCCGCCTGGCTTCAACGGAAGTTTCGCAATTAGAGCACACCACCTGCAAAGGTATGAGCCGTCTGCTGATCCCCACTAAAGATACCGCGGCGCACGCGTCCACGCCCGCTGGTACCAAGTACGCACTTCCTGTCACACTCACGCAGCCCCCCCCCCCCACCTCCCAAACCCGCCGGCTCCTATCTCCATGTGCCCATCGCGCGAACGAGACAGTCGGCTCGTTTCATCTCTGCTTAAAGGAGTACTGACACGATTTTGAAGTGCAGCAAAACGGACGTTTTTGGTTTCCTTGGCATGTAGTGTTGACGCTCTCCCCACACCACATCCGGGAAACACGTATAAATATTTAAGTTTGATTTTAAAGTTTTCATCTCCCAGCATCTGCAAGGCAGCTTCACCGCATGGAGAGCCCTATGACGTTTCAAGTCAGCTCACTTGGTTTGCGAAGTCTGGGTTCTGCATGCAGCCTAAATCACAGAAATCGCTGTCGGAGGCACTGGACGACAGTTCACTCATCATAAACCACGTTCGACTGACAGCAAAGGACAGCAGTTGCATATTTCGTGGGTTGCAGTCTGCCCGTGACGTCACGGGCAGACTTGACACGTCACTATGAAGCCGCCCTCTCGAAACCGAAACTGCTGGTTGAAAGAAGCGGTATTAAGAATATATGCAATGCATCCCCAGGCACCACGACACTCTTTTTAGGGTTCTCGACGCCCGTGCTTTCATTTAGAGCAACAACCCGAAAAATTTTTAAATTCATGTCAGTACTCCTTTAAGCCCCCTTCGCCGGCAGCGCTCGCGCAGTTTCACTCGCGCATGGAGCATACGACGCGCGGGGTGTTGTAATCGCGATTTGGACTTGATAAGGAAGATCATGGCAAAGGCAAACAATTCGCGTCGGAGTGTCTATGTAACTGCTATCGCAAAAAAAAAAAGCAATATAGCTGCGGGCTAAGATCGCATGAAAGCACGGCAACAGCCTGAATTACGGCACATCCGATTATGATGGAAACGTTACTGTTTTCCGACATCACGCGCCGAATCGAGCAAGTGGGACCCGTGCCGCTGTCGCGAATTTCGGTCGCCGCTATGCCTTGGCTCTGAAAAGTTTTGTAATTCGGCTTTGTAGCAAACATCCACGTGGTGTGGCTGGTAATTGCGAGCTGCAGCCCCCAAAAATATCAGTCGACTGCCTAAAACTTGTTTCAGCAGTGCCTTCATCGGGGGAAAAAAAAAGAAAGAAAAAAGCTTTCACTTGCTGTGAATGAGCCCGTTAGTTACGCTAGCTCTCAGCTGGAAATTTATTATATTCTTCACGGAGTCCTAAATAGCATCTTCGAAACGAGTGAGCTCTCCGATAACAGCCAAGAAGCGTCGTCTTTTTTCTCGCCGATCGGGATGGCTTGCCAAATACAAGCCTTGTCGAAGACATCCGCTTCCTGCACGCTTGCAAGATAACTCAAGCTCGTTACATCTACTGCTACCGCTTCTACAACTAATCATGCTTGTTAATTGGCACGCGGTGATAACAAAAAGTCACAGTTTCGCCGCAACGGCGAAGCAATGATTGCGATAGCAATAAATTGTAATGTAACGCGAAGAACGGAAAGCAGCTCGAATTTGCCAGCGCATCGCTCGAGCCCAAAGGACGCACGAAAAGAACGCACACAGGACGAGCGCGAACTTATGCGTCACAGCTCGACACTTGAAGCGCACTGCTCAAACATAAAGCAGGACGCACGAAACAAACGAACAGGTACACACAAGACGAGCGCGAACTAATTGTCACAGTTGTTACTTATTTCTGTTTGAACAGCGCGCTCCTTTCGCAAACGCGGCCGCTGCAGCAAGCGAAGCGAAGCACACGAAAGCGACGACGCCCTGTAGAGCGAACAGCAACGGAGTTCGCAGGGGCGGGGCGACGATCGTTAAAGCGCGCAACACGCGCGCACATCGCGCCATCTATGTGGCCACTAAGAAAGCATGCCGAAATACATGGTGTATATAAATAGCTCATATAAATAGTGACCGTTAGCAGGCTGAGAGACGGTGCTGTCGTGGCCTAACGTCTAACGCGGCGGGCTGCAAAGCGTGAGGTCGCCCGTTCGATTCCGCGCGTCGGAAAGAATTTCTTAATTATTTTTCTTCGTGGCCTTTCTATATATATACATACTTATACATATACGGTGAATGACGGCGACGGGGACGGACATTTTCCAGCCGAGACTGTCCATATAATTGCTATCGCAATAAAAAACACCATACCGGGCGCTAACGCGCAGCACGCGCGAGAAAGATTACAGAACCGCACCGCGTACTCACAGAACACCCTGACAACACTGCGCGATACGATGTGTCGTGGTTCGCGGTTCCCGCATGCCACGCATTAGCCGGATTCTCTCCCACTTCAACGCTCCGAAGGCGATGACAGCATCGAGGTGCGCCACTTCCCCGCAGCGGCCGTTTGATTTGAAAAATGCGTTCACAAAATATCCAGCAAGCGCTACCGCGACTTTCGTCGCCTTTCAATAAAGTTACTGCGGATTTTCCCTGATGGGAGCACAATTTCCCTGAGTTTTCTCTGAGAATTTCCAGACTACCAAAATCCCTGAGAATTCCCGGTTTTCCCGCTCGGTAGACACACTGACATGGCCAGCATGTTGGCGATGGTCTTGTTTAGCTCTTTCGGGACTGCCCCATTGGAGCATCGATCATATATGATCGACAACTTTCCGCGACCTGCCATGTTCATATTTTCGCACGTTTTTACAAGCATTGCTATCCAGCGTGTAGTTTTATCACTCGACTTTCGGTTTCGGCATAGTTTGCCGTTTTTCCGGAAAGCGGCGATACATGAGAGAGAGAGATCTGTGAATAGCGGCGGCAGCGAACATAGCAAACCATGTCGTTGGGCTCGTGTCAGGCCACGCAAGAAACCGACGTGAATCACGTGATTCCGCTGCTTCGACAGCATTTTTTTAGTCAACCAGCAAGGAGTGCGAAAGTGAATTTGACAGCTCGGATTTTATTTCGGAGAACGATCCGGACGAGGACTTAAGGCAGTACTCGTAGGTGAGCGTAGTTTCACATTCGCTACTATCGTGAGTAGCCAATGAGGCTTGCTGTTTGTTCACCTTGTTTTATTTCTCTGATTGTCTTAACAAGCTTTTAGAGGAAAGCTCATGAATCAGCTACCCAATCTTGATGACGCCAGGCCAGTTCGCAGTGCTCCACCCACCTGCGAGGCACGCGCTCCACCAGTCAGAAAAAGTAGACAGGCGCAAGAACTGCAAGCTCAGTTATGAGCACAAGAAAACCGAGATGAAAACATGTTTTTCGAAGTACCTGTAAAGTACATTTGTGTTTGACTACTGTGCAGAACTGTTTTGTTGAGTGGCACAAGCGCCACAGGGCATGAGTATTGCACTTGTTTTGAAGCGCACCAAAAAGGCGTAGATATGTGTACCAAACTTTTTAAAGTAAGAAAAGAGGCAATGAGCCTTGTTTCGCGCATCTTAGATTTTTTTCACTGCAGTATTTTTCTCAAGTATCTATGTTTATTCCAACTTTTTTATGTTGTCCTTGCAGAAAGTGTTCAATAGGACATTTTTTATTATTACTATTGTGGCGAAGCCTTGGAACTCTGCAGTGGGTCGTCCTCTCCAGCACCTTCTAGTGGGTCGCCCACTTCGGCTCCTTTAGGAAAGAACGCAGCTCGTGCTGAGAGTCGGCCCCGCCTTGACTGTCGCTTTCCAACGTCTTTACAATATGGTGGAGAGTGCTGTGCCCTTAAAACAACTTCGGCCTCCATTCGATGCCCTTGGAGCTTCGATCCCATACCGTGCCATCTACCATGCCGCAAGACGCCGCCGAGCAAACGCCACCTCCCGCACCGACCGCTTGTCCCGGTATCCCCGTATTCGCGACCCTCCAGTCTTCACCGGCGCGGATGGCACCAACCTGGACTGGCTCGCGATTTAAAAACGCGTGAGTGTGCCCAATAAATGAGACGAAGCCGGCAAATTGAGCAACTTGCTTTTCTACCTCGCGGGTGTGGCAGGCATGTGCTACAACAACCACGCATCCGACTTCTTGACGTGGTGGGATTTCAAGACCGCCATTGTGGACGTGTTTGGCCGCCCTACCGCTCGTAAGCTGCAAGCCGAACAGCGTTTACGTGAACGAGCTCAGCAAGCCGGTGAATCTTTCACGAGCTACATTAAAGACATCCTTGACTTGTGCAAGAAAGCCGACGCGAGCATGTCAGAGCCTGACAGAATCAGGAATGTCATGAAAGGCATCGACGACGATGCCTTCACCATGCTGCTAGCCAAAAGCCCTCGCACAGTGGCAGAGGTCATCACGCTGTGCCTAAGCTATGAGAAGCTGCACCAGCAGCGCCTGATGACCCGTCGCCCGCCTAACGCGACAGTGATCTACTGCCGCCTATGTCATGAACGTCCCGCCCCGCACAATCTACCCGCCGTTCACCGCATCCACGACGTGGCTCACTGTCGCCGATGCGACCACGTCCGGTCCCACGGGACCAAAAAAATTAGTCGTCGCAGTCCACGAGGCAAGGGCTGCGACGCTATCGAATAGCGAAAGCCCTCAGCGAAGCCCATCGAACGTGGTAGAAGGTTTTGTGGACGGTGTTCGCGCATCTGCCCTTATCGACACTGGAGCCGCCGTATCCGTTATGGACGCTAAATTTAGCCGACTACTGCAAAAAGTGACGACGCCACTTTCCGAATTCTCCCTCCGTACAGCTAGCGCCCGAAGTGCGCCGTCTAACTCATCATAATTTTTTCACGCTCTCACGACGTCATCCTGAAATGGGATTTTCTTGCCCGCCAAGACGCCGTAATTCATTCTCAGATTTGACGCCGGCAGACAGTCCATTGGCTGCGACCAAGCTACTCGTTTCCTGCAAACTCATCAACGGCTGTGCCAGTCTATTGCACCGCTCTCTGCGACGCCGTTGCACTCCTCGCTCCATGTGACCGCATTTTCACTAGCAAAGGCTTGCTGGTGCCATTTGCGACCGTGGAAGTCACTCAGGATGACACCGATATTTTGTTACAGATCCATCCCCGTACATTGTTACGTTGGTGCGAAGGGAATGTCTCGGCAGAGCGGAACCCCTCGAAGACTCACAAGTTCAGGACGCACCGTGTGACACGCACTGCGCCAGCTTCCGTACGCTCAGTGCTGTTTCCACATCTAATTCGTCACCTGCTAATGCATTTGGTTTATCGATTGCTGACAACCTTACGTCAGTCGAGCGTTCCCAGTTTCTATGCCTGTTGAAAGAATTTCATTCTTCGTTCGATGTCGTGCAAAATTCTCGGCTGCACGTCTGCTGTCCCGCATCGCATCGACACTGGTGCCCAGTCACTACTGCGGCAACGTCCATATCACGTATCTCCAGCAGAGCGCCGTGTAATTAACGACCAAGTCGAAGACATGCTTCGCCGCGATGTTATTCGACCCTCAAACAGCCCGTGGACGTCTCCTGCCATTCTCGTTGCGAAGAAGGACAGCTCTGTGCTGTTCTGTGTGGACTACCGAGGACTGAATAAGATCACCCGTAAGGACGTTTATCCTCTACCTCGAATAGACGACGCCATTGACAGCCTGCAAGGAGCAGAATTCTTTTCATCGCTCGATTTGCGCTCAGGGTACTGGCAAGTCCCCATGGCTGACGACGCTCGACCGAAGACGGCCTTTGTCACGCCCGACGGCTTGTAAGAATTGAACGTCATGCCGTTCAGGCTGTGTAATGTACCAGTGACCTTTGAGCGCATGATGGATACCGTTCTGCGCAACTTGAAATGGCACACGTGCCTGTGCTACCTCAAGACGTTGTCGTTTTCGCCCCGGTCTTCCCCACGCATCTTCAGCGCCTGTGGCATGTTTTGATGCGTTAGAGCGATGCCGGGCTAACTGAATCTATAGAAGTGCCGATTTGCAGCAGGGCAGCTGACAATCCTAGGCTACGTCATGTCCCAGGACGGAATTCTCCCCAATCCAGTCAAGCGTCGAGCCGTGACAGAGTTCCCCAAACCTACGTCTGTGAAAGAACTGCGCAGTTTCGTAGGATTATGCTCCTGCTTTCGGCGCTTCATCCGAAACTTCGAGACTAGCATATCGCCGCTGACGAAGCTCCTTGGCAGAAACGGGCCCCTCAATTCGTGGTCGTCAGAGCGCGACGACGCTTTCGCCATGCTCCGTTGTTTGTTGACGTCTCCTGCCATACTACACCACTACGACCCTACGGCCCCTACAGAGGTACACACAGACGCCAGTGGTGTTGGCCTCGGCGCTGTCCTTGCGCAGCGCGAACTGGGTTCCCGGAATATGTCGTGGCATATGCAAGTCGCACGCTTACGAAAGCTGATACCAAGTACACCGTTACGGAGAAAGAATGCCCGGCAATCATCTCGGCCCTTACAAAGTTCCGACCGTATTTGTATGGTCGCCCATTGCTGTCGTCACCGACCATCATGCACTGTGCTGGTTGTCGTCGTTGAAGGATCCCTCAGGCCGTCTCGCCCGTTGGGCACCTCGCCTGCAAGACTACGAAATCCGCGTGCTGTACCGCAATGGACGCCAGCATGCTGACGCCGACGCCCTGTCCCGCTCTCCCTTGCCTGACGACAATGCCCACAGCTCAGTGTCTCACTTTGCCGTTTCTTCCATCGACATTCACACCATCGCTACCGAGCAGTGCAAGGATCAATGGATTCCCTCACTGATAGACTTGCTGACTGATCCATCAGCAACACCATCCACTCGCGCGTTGCGGCGTCAAGCCCTCCATTTCGGCGTTCGCTACGACCTCCTCCACCGACGCAATTACAACGACGACGGCCGCCAGTGGCTACTAACATTACCCCACATTCTGCGTTCTGACATATGCGAGTCGTTCCACTCTGATCCGCAGTGTGCGCACTCTGGGATATCAAAAACTTACCACCGCATTCGCCAACGGTACTTCTGGCGAGGGATGTACCGCTACGTGCAGAAGTTCGTTCGCTCCTGCAACGATTGTCAGCGCCGCAAAACTTCAACGCATCTGTCGCAGGCAGGTCTGCAACCTTTACCTTGCCCTGACCGACCGTTTGGGTGCGACTGCATCAATTTTGTATGGGCCACTTCCTCTGACGTCCGCTGGTAACCGCTGGGCCATCGTCGCTGTAGACCACCTCACGCGATACGCTGAAACTGCCGCCCTCCCACCGGCTACAGCGCATGATATGGCCTCCTTCCTGCTCCACCGATTCATGCTGCATCACGGTCCACCTCAGGAGCTGCTCAGTGACCAAGGCCGTGTCTTCTTGTCGGAAATCGTCAAAGCCATTCTCAAAGAGTGCAACGTTGTTCACCGCAAAACTACCGCTTACCACCCGCAGATAAGGGCCTCACCGAACGTTTTAACTGTACGCTCGGCAACATGCTCTCCATGAACGTTGCCACCGATTACACCAATTGGGATGCCATTCTGCCCTTCGTCACCTACGCCTACAACACCGCCCCTCAGAGCTCTACTGGTTTTTCCCCCTTTTTCTTATTGTATGGCAGGCACCCGTCGCACACAATCGACACAATCCTTCCATACGAGCCGGATCGATCTGAGCGAGCGCCTATTTCTGCTACAGCCAGACTTGCTGAAGACTGTCGCAAACTTGCCAAGACATTTACGACACATGACCAAGAGCGGCAGAGGGGCATTCGCGGTGACACAACCACTTCTGAGCTCGCGATCCATACCACTACAACTGGCCTCTCTTCAAAACTACTGCGCAAATACGAAGGTCCCTAGCTTGTCGTCGAACGCACATCCCCTGTAAACTGCCTCTTCGGACATGCGCCGTCAAGGGCGCGACGCTGTCAACGTGGAGCGCCTCAAGGCCTACCATGACCGACTCATAGTGACCAGCTTTTAGGTCGCCAGGCCCGTTTCGTACCAGGGGTAATTGTAGCGAAGCCTTGCAACTCTGCACTGGGTCGCCCTCTTCGGCTCCTTTCGGAGGGAATGCAGCTCGTGCTGAGAGTCGGCCCCGCCTGGACTCTCGCTGTCGTGCATCGTCGCCGAGTGCCCGCCAATAAACGTCTTTACACTATGTATATCCTTATGTGTAATATTTCAATCTGTATGAAAGACCATTTGATTAGGTTCATTTTGATGTACGTAACACAACTGCAGTGCTAGGATTTGATTTAATAAAATAAATTTCTGGCATCCTACCACATTGCCTCTTTTTTACGCGGTCCTGAAAGAGACGCTCAGTGGCAGGGATTAAAGTCAGGGGCGAGACGGGGGGGGGGGGCGGCCCCCCCTCCATTCTTTAAGGAAGGGCTCAGCCCCCCCCCCCCCTCGGCTGTCCAACTGTGGCACTGAGGCACTTGTTTGACAAGCGCTGCAGTTGATTTTCTTGACAGTAGTGCTTTGTGCGGGGAAATTATACTCTGCAATTTTCCGAACAGTGATTTAATTGCGATTATTTGGTTGATGGGCGCAAGCAAAACAAGAAAAGAGGTTTCGTCGTACTGCTGAATGCAATTCACAGAGACAATGACCACCACGGGCAATGCGTCCTGAAACCACAGTTCACTACCCTCTTCGACGAAGCTTTCTTGGCTCAGCATACTCTTTCAGGAGGCACAAGAGCGTGAAGCTACCTGCTCGTCAATCAGAAATGGTTCACCTTGGCCACTTTAGTTTATCAACTCAATTCTCATCCCTTTAGTTGTGCACTACAGGCCTGCTGTAATGCCGAAGACGCATGTATTTCGCCTCGTTTTTTTTATACAAGTAGCAGTGAAAATAAAATATAGCATTGTCGTGCTGAGGTTCTCAATCCAGTGAGTCAACTAAAGTTATTTACTTTGAGCTCACCCATCTTTAAGCCTTTACATCCTGAGTTATTTTTGAAAACTGTTCCCGAAAAAAATTCACTAAATGCTTGATTGAATTTGCGCATTCAATAAATGCCCGAAATACATTCGAAATAATATGTATATGTCTATAGCATTCATAAGCATTTGTTCACTTCTAGAGACAGTTGGCTTCACTGCACTGTGACCATCGCAAACACCTCTCTTAACCCTTAATATATTGCACATATATATATGCAGTGTAATCTCATTGATACGATTCTGCATAATACTTTTTTCGGCCTAATACGCTTTTGTTTTTATTCCCTTCCAACAACCCTTAGAAATAATGTATTTTCAAGCATTTCCATCACATTTTGCCCAAAATTGGATAATGCGACCTCGAAAGTGCATCTTGACCAATATATCTAGAAATCCGGTATTTATTCTTCGGTATGGTAGCACAAACCGCGTTTAAATTACTACACTCTTAAAAAAAAGTTAGTAAAAAGGTTGTAACTGCAAGCAAATAGGTAGTAACTGCAGCGGTTACTAACTGTCTTGGACCGTTACTAACCTTTTGCTGCCTGTTTACTACCTACCTTAGTAAAGAGTTACTACCTGCAACCGTTGCTAACTTTTTCCTGCCTGTTTACTACCTACGTTAGTAACTGCAAGCAAATGGGTAGTAACTGCAGGCGTTACTAACTTACCAACTTTCATGGACCGTTACTACCTTTCTCCTACCCGGCCGTTAACTACTTAATCTAAAATTGTAGTTAATACCCACTGTGTTAATTTATAACTGGAATCGCCTCGACACATAATTTTTAATCGAAAACTGGTGAAAGAAATGCCCATGGATCAAGAAAAAAATACAAGTTCTCTTTTTAATATTACGCAACCGCGATTTCTAAGCATCGTTCTGCTATTATGAAAACGGAGGAGCAAAAGTTAATTCACTGTAAGCAAGTGCTATACGCGTTTTAGTACACAATATCAATTCCAACAAACTAACATGACAGGTGGATGTGAAAGAACCACAGGTGGTCAAAATTAATCGGGGGTCTATACGGTGCGTCTCATAATCATATTGTGGTTTTGGCACGTAAGATCCCAGAAATGATAATTATTAGCTTTTTACTGTCTATATACTAGCACAGGAATTCATTGAAATGCACTGAGGCTATGTTAGTGGACTTAGTACCTTGTCTCGGCCGCTGTACGTAATGCTTTTTTGCGGCAGTTTTATAGCGAATAGACAGGACACATTGTTTATTTTAATGCGGTTGATTAAAAGTCTTGTGCTACGTCCCCAAGCACACATAATTCGGTAATGGGGTATGGTGCTTTAGTGTCCCATTTTTTGATAATTCATCGTGAAACACAGGTGCTCACCGGTACCAGTCGTGCATCTCGAAAGTAGGGGCTATAAATACCCCGGGAGTCGCGTAGTAAGTACTGTCGCGTAGTGAACTTGTTGTTGCATCTGTGTATTCTTCTAGTTCAAGACACTCCACGGAAGATTACCCGAAGTTGTATCGTAGTGTGACATTATGAATTTGATCACTGTTAATAATGTGGCAAAATGAACACGTTAGTATCGGTTACTACCTTTTTTTTTAACCTTTATTTTACTACCTATGGTTAGTAACGGCTAGGGTAGTAACAGTTACTAATTGCTGTTAGTAACGGCAAAGGTAGTAATAGTTACCACCCTTGCCGTTACTAGCTGCACTTACTAACAGGGTTGTAACATATGTGACAAGCCGTTACAACCCCAAAGTTAGCAAGCACTACTACCTTTTTTTTAAGAGTGTAGCCTCGATCTGCACGTGGCAGAGCCGCTGAGGCCACAGCAGCGTCGGTTTTGCGGCGGAAACGTTGCTGCCATGCGATATATATATATATATATATATATATATATAAAACAAAACCATGCACACGGAGTTTCTAGGTACGGTTAAATATTCACAGAAACGTGAAACATACGCGCGTGCGAAGCTATTTACGTGTCGCCCGGGGTCCGAGCTTCATTATATATATATATATATATACAATATTAATGGGAACTAACAGACAATAACGCCAAGGAAAGTATAGGGGATGTTTTTAGTAATAAATGTAAGGTAATTGTGAAGATATATATATATATATATATATATATATATATATATATATATATATATATATATATATATGTGTGTGTGTGTGTGTGTGTGTGTGTGTGTGTGTGTGTGTGTGTGTGTGTGTGTGTGTGTGTGTGTGTGTGTGTGTGTGTGTGTGTGTGTGTGTGTGTGTGTGTGTGTGTGTGTGTGTGTGTGTGTGTGTGTGTTGCCGCCTTATGAGGGCCCCCCTCCAATGAAGGGACATTTTAAGCCCTGCTCAGTGAGGCCATTTGTTGGTTGGGTGGTAGGCGGTGGTCTGGTGGTGACTTGTCTGGCTGTATCTCAGAATCGCCTGAGTTAGGTATCCAGTAAAGGCGGTACCTCTGTCCGTGATGAAGGCCTCTGGGGCGCCATGACGCATGACGATGTTCTCGACGAAATTGGCTACCTCGGCGGCACTGCCTTTGGGCAGGGCCTGTGTTTCGCCGTAGCGGGTGAGGTAGTCGGTAGCCACGAAGATCCACTTATTCCCGCAAGTCAACGTTGGAAACGGCCCCTGTAGATCCATCCCCATCTGTTGGAACGGTCGCCGAGGTGGCTCGATCGGCCGATGAAAGCCTGCTGCTCTTGGCGGTGTCTTGCGTCACTGACACTCTCCACACGTCCTTACGTAGCGAGTGACGTCGGCGGCAAGTCGCGGCCAGTAGTACTTTTCCTGTATTCTTGCCAGCATTCGGGAAACACAGAGGTGTCCTGCAGTCGGGTCGTCGTGCAGGGCCTGAAAGACTTCTGGTCGCAATGATGAAGGCACCATGAGAAGGTACTGCTCGAAGTGGTGAGAAGTTCTTTTGGAGAACGACGTTGCGTAAGAAAAACTACGGCTGCGCTCGGTTGAATACCTTCTGAACAACGGCGGTCTTGCCCTCGAGGTATTCCATAAGGCCCCTGAGTTCCGGGTCGGCTCGCTGTGTCGTTCAACAAAGTCGTTCGCACTTATGGATCCCAAGAAGCAGTCATCACCCTGGTTTGCGGTGGCGGATCGACAGGGGCATGAGACAGACATGTAGTCGGCGTCCGAGTGTTTTCTTCCGGACTTGTAAACGGCACTAATGTCAAATTCTTGTCTCAAGCTCCATTGTGCGAGGCGACCTGAAGGGTCCTTCACGTTAGCTAGCCAACACAAGGCGTGGTGATCGCTCACAAGTTTGAAGGGCCTGCTGTATAGGTAGGGGTGAAACTTTGACATAGCCCAGATAATGGCAAGGCACTCCTTTTCTGTTTCTCCTATGCAAGGCTTCTGCCTTGCATAGCGCCCGGCTAGCATAACTGATAACCCTTTCCAGTCCGTCAGTCCTTTGGACAAGGACGGCGCCGAGTCCTGCGCTGCTTGCTTCGGTATGTATTTCCATCTGGGCGTATTCGTAGAAATGCGCAAGTATCGGAGGCGTCTGCAGGCGTCGTTTCAATTCTTGAAATGCGTGAACTTGCGCCGTTTCCCACCTGAATTCACTGCAGTCTTCGTCAGTTGCGTCAGTGGCTCAACGATCCGTGAAGATTTCTTGACGAAGCGTCTGTAATAGGTGCACAAGCCAAGAAATCGTCGTACGGCCTTCTTGTCGGCGGGCGGCGAGATGGCAGCGATGGCAGCTGTTTTCCGCGGGTCGGGGCTAACGTCAGATTTGCTAATGACGTGGCCCAAGAATAAGAGTCCCTCGTATGCAAAGCGGTACTTTTCTGGCTTCAGAGTGAGTCCAGAGGCCTCGATTGCTTGAAGTAGTTTCAAGGCACCGGAGGTGTTCGTCAAAGTTTGAGGCAAACACAACAACGTTATCCAAGTACACAAAGCACGTCTACCACTTCAATCCAGCCAGCACGGTGTCCATAACGCGCTGGAATGTAGCAGGCGCCCAGTAATGACCAAAGGGCATGACCTTGAACTGGAAGAGACCGTCTGGTGTTATAAAGGTAGTCTTCTCTCGGTTTCTCTCGTCGACTTTGATTTGCTTATAGCCGGTCTTGAGGTCCATCGACGAAAAGTACGTCGCCTTATAGTCGATCCAAGGCGTGGTCTATCCGTGGGAGGGGACATACGTCTTTCGTGATCTTGTTCAGGCGACGGTATTCGACACAGAAATGCAAAGTTCCATTCTTCTTCTTCACCAAGACTACTGGTGATGCCCACGGACTCTTCTATGTTTGTATGACGTCATCCTGCAGCATTTCGTCGACTTATTTATAGCTTCTCGTTCTCGCGTCGAAACGCGGTAGGGACTCTGATGGAGTGGTCGAGCATCTTCTTCTGTTATGATATGGAACTTAGCAAGGGGCGTTTGTCGAACCTTTGATGACGACAAGAAACAGTCCTGGTTTTTGCAGCGCAAGCACGGTAGTGCTGAAGGAAAGGTTTAAAAGCGAGGAACGCGCTCGTGTCGTCCCTCTTTGCAGTCCTGGTTTTGCTGGAGAAGGCATCAGAGCAGATGCTGTTGGCGTGCTGGAAGACTTGGGTTAACGTCGAAGGATGGTTCTGGCATTAGGATCATCGTTGTAGCTTCGTCAGAATCTGAAAACGCGAAAAGCACCGCTGACGGCCATGATTTCCTCGATGTGTGCAATCGGCTTGCCCCTCCACAGGTGTGTGTATTCTTGGCTAAGTTCGTAAGAATCACGCATCCTTTTCCTTTATGCAACCGAGCAATGCATCTTGCGACACAAATGTAATTGGCCCAGCAGCAAACTCTAATCGCTCTCGATGACGCCTTCAAGGTGTTCAAATTTTTCGGTGCCGACAGAAATTTTGACGCTGGAGCGAGGCGGAATGGTGACTTGATCCTCGAGGACGTTCGAGGCACGGTGACACACGGCTTCGTATCCGGCGGTGTCGCTTTGTCCGACGATAGAGTTATCGACTTGGTTCTGCAGTGGATTACCGCGCCGTGATGCTTTAAGAAATCCATATTATATATATATATATATATATATATATATATATATATATATATATATATATATATATATATATATATATATAGTTCAAGAAATGAAAGAGCACACTTACGAAAATGGCTTATTTTTACTCATTTACGTTTCGGCCGTGGCACGGCCTTCACATCAGAATTTTGAGGCGTGTTCGTCTAAGTTCTGACGAAGGCCGTGCCACGGCCGAAACGTAAATGAGTAAAAATATGCAATTTTCGTAAGTGTGCTCCTTCATTTCTTCAACTACATGTGCAACGGACTTTCAGAACTTTCTTTCGAACTATATATATATATATATATATATATATATATATATATATATATATATATATATATATATATATATATATATATATATATCTCAGGAGCAATGTTGCAGAATTATGAAGCTCGCAGGATAAGTCCGATTATCGATGGTTACTCTTGCTGTGCGGACTACAGACGGCATTATTAGATGTAGATGGCCTCCAGCGGTGCGGATTTAGGGCCCTTCCCAGGCGGTCCTAACTTTCTTCAACTTCGCGGCGAACGGCCCACCAACGACAGAATAGTCGGCTCCAGTACCGACGAGAGCGGTGACGTTGTGGCCGTTGATGAGAACGTCGAAGTCGCGGCGTCGGATCACGGCTACGTCAGCTTATTCCGCTATTTGTTCGTGGTGTCGCCAGGTCTTCTTCCAGCCGTGAAGTTTCGTCGTCGGGGCTCCGTTCGGTTTGTTGCGTGTTCTTAGGATTTCGTCGCGACGTCGTCAGCGGCGAAGGATCTTCATTATTTCCGCACCTCCATCGGTTGCGGCCCTTAGTTTTCCGGATAAGGGCTCGCGGATCGGCCCCGGGCAGGGCCGCTGTACTGCGGGCGTTGTTGAGGGGACCGGTGGCATCCTGGCGAGCGCTAACGCGATTAACGTCGAGGTGTCGATTGAGTGTCGGCCAGTAATTAATCTCATCAATACCATCTTAATTGCGACATAGTATTTCCACCTTGACATAGAGTATGTGTGCGAAAACGACTGCAGCGCGACTGTCATAGAATTTTCATTAAAAAATCTGTATTTTCCGAAAAAGAAAAGCACCCTGTATGTAGTACGTGACTTTAATTCAGCGCCAATCCAGCTGAGTCAGATAGTGACGGAAAGGGAAGGAGGAGGGTAGGAAGCTAATTGCTGAGCAGCCGTGTAGCAGAAGTTGGGAATGTGAAATACATGAATTTTTCGGCTAGTGCGACCTCCAAATTCAATATTTTAACACAACTTTAGCCTCTTACGTGCCGGAACCGTAATCTTGTAATGATGCGATCTAGTGGGATACTCCAGATTTCTTTTTATGCCCTATACTTGTATTGAGCATGAAGCACAGTACAGAAATGTAGCTCATCATTCGTTTTGTTTTAAAGCAGTGTCCCTTTCTTTTGTTGTGTTTTGCGATGCTGCTATTTCGGTGTTTTTATCATCGTGCTTCAATTTGGTAAAACATGCACCACTCGGGGCAGAGTAGGGTAATATTGGCACAGGAAGCTTTAGTTATACAGTTGAACCGCTTTATAAGAGACCGGCCAGCAGTTCTTGCCCCTTTTACAAGGCGTCTCTTATAAGCAGAGTACCACATTCTGATCAACTCCTATTTCGATGTAGGCAATCTGGTGTCTTTTATATCCAGCTCTCTGTTGCATCAGTGCCTCTTATCAAGGCATTTAAATGTAATGATAATTGCTGGGGTTTTACATCCCAAAACCACGATATGATTATGAGCGACGCCGCAGTGGAGGGCTCTGGAAATTTCGACCATCTGGTGTTCTTTAATGCGCACCCAAATTTAAGCAGACGGGCCTCTAACATTCCACCTCCAGCAATATGCGGCTGCCGCGGCTTTACTTATATGAGTGAAATCAGTTTAAGGCGGGGAAAACCAATTTTCTGATGGTAGCAAATACCGTTTGGTACCACACACTTTATGCAAAGCCGGGGTTACGAACTGAACACATTTTAAGCATGACTTACTAGCAAGGGTGAATATAAAAATGATTGATCAATATAGGAATAGTGTAACATTTCATTATGCAATATAATACAGCCCCATTTAGGTGAATTCACAAAGAGTTCTTTCTCAGTTAATGACAGTGCAATGAGAAAATAAACAAAGTCAGTTTAACCAAGGCTTGTACAGAATATTCGGCTAAAAGTTGAATGACATTTCAAGAATTTCACGGATGTACAAAGGCAAAATTGAAGGAGTGTAAGGAAACACTTTCCTCGCATGGCTTAGGATAGGAGCCCCGTAATCGATTTAATTTCTTTTTCAATAGGAGCTATCCATGCCTGTTTTTCTTTGTCCGTTCAATGAACACAGTTGGCCTTGACTAAATTAGGAAATGTCATTTTTCGCTTTGATGTCTTCCGAAAAGCGATCTACTGAAAGGCGAGCTCCTGTAAACACTTCCAAGTTAGCTGGAGCATCGTCATCTTGTCTTATATTTTCTCTAGTTCTAGCTCAGTTCTTTTCTTCCCAAAATTACCTGCTGTGCAATTCTTTGGTTCTTCTGTTCGTCTGTATGCACAGCATATATATACACGACCATATACATGACTCGTTGAGAGATATACAAAGCTCCGCAATATTTTCAACTGTGATCTGCTTGCCTACGCTGAAACCTCTCTCTAGTGAAGCATGCGTGGCCATGGCCAAGCAAGAGTACAAGTTTCAGCACTTCCCCTAACATCTGAGAATGAAGGGCAATGCTACAAGAGGTGCACGAAGAGAATGTCAGTACGTTGCTGGTCTGTTTCACAGTTTTGTAGTTCATGCCATTCCTTTTGGCATAACTGAATGTGCGGTGCAAACACTATGTGTCGCATGTGCTCAGAGAGAAGCTTGTTGTCAATTAAACAGTTACGAATAACTCAGATCCTCAAGGCACATATCTAACACATGTTATGGAGTCGAAACACTACAACTCCTCAAACAAAAGGGTGCCCAAGAAAACTTCTTTCCATGACTTTCAGGATAAGGCTCACAAGGAACTTCTGACAATGGTACCTAAATTCAATACACACTTGGCACTCCCTTTGGTGCTTTTTAAAATTTTCTGAGCTGCATGTCAACACCCACTTTCTGAAGTTCCGTATAATCGGCAGCACCTCCAACAAAAATTCACAGCAGCTTGGTGATGCTCGTGACTTCTGTCGTTACCTAACACTTCAAGAACCTTTAAAAGAAGGTTCCTGAAAATATATTCAAGCACTTTTTTTCTTAAATAATGTATTGAGAGAATGACCTGGAAAAACAGTGGGAAAGGCTGCACAATCATTGCAACGTTTACGGAAAAATTAACTTTGCAAGTGCAAGCTGGTCCTTCAGAAAAGCACTGATGTTTTCATAAGCTGTTCATTTTGGCAAGGATTAATACCTGTGGCAGCTTACTGCTCCAGTTTAGTGCTTCAACTGCTTCCACATAGCCGGGACTCTCTTCAGTACTGGCCCGACCTCACCGAATGGTGATACATATAGGAAAGGAAGTGTAAACACACTACTCCCTGTCTCTTGAATAAAATCTCCATGGCAGGCACGTGCGTCATGAAAAAGTGAGAATAAGCTGGAGAGATAGGTAGGTGTCAAATGCCCAGCTCGTTGTGTGCGTTCCTGCATTGTAAGCATAATGGACAGTATGCAGGCCACATGAACCAATATCCAAACACTGAACTTGAAAGTCATTTTTCATGTGGTGCTGCAACTTGTGAAAAAGACTCCAGCTGACATTATGACCATCCATAAAAAGCTGCACCATCATGGTCAGTGGAAGGGATATAAGAGTTTCTGTCAAATTCTGCATGAAGTTGTCCGCTGTGCTGTGACCCATGAATGTCAATGTCAAATGTCTTGTCACCTCACATTTATTCCACAGTCTGATGTGAACATCAAGTTGTTTTTCTTGCAAATACTCATTTAATATTTTATCAAAGTGGACAAGATTGTCATGCCTGTTCATCATACCTAGGACTTGTGAAGCCAAATATAGGTGCTGACCATGGCACGTTTCATACACGCATTTTTTTTCCCTCTGAACATGTCAAGCTTCTTGCGATATTGCAATCCAGAAAAAGCTTTACGAACAGCTGGGAAGCTGATCCATTGGAGCTGTAGGAGTAGTATAAAGACACAACCTACGTCATCCACAAGATCTTGCCTTCGACCACGCAATTATGCTTTCTGCAGACTTCATCAAGGGTCGCAACACATGAGGAAGTTGCTGCACTGGCATGTTAAAGAGTCATTCCGAATGTCAGAATTGCCACTTGCATAAATCTTGCGATAGAAGAGCAGCCCTCTCACCTGCCACAGCTTGGGATTAGTGCTTTGCACCTTTCTGATGACTCTTGAA